>NC_043709.1:1982732-2022934 GCF_006229205.1 Suricata suricatta
CGGCAGAGGGTCCTCCCTGCTTGCTAGCCCCGGGGGCTCAGGACTCCTGAGGGCTAAGATTCTCAGGCCCACTTCGAAACGCCCCCCACACCAAGTCTGAGGACCCCACGCCGTCCTGGCAGGTCCCCCTATCAAGCCCCCTCCTCAGCTCTGTCCCACTTACAGCCAGACCCCGGCTTTTATCATCAGCCCCGCGTCCCCTGTGGCTGATGGAGCGGGATCCCCCGAAGGTGCCGTGGGCGAACAGCTGTCTTGCTGTCTTTGCGTTGGTAGGTGGCCTTCGTAAGTGCCTTGTTTTTCCTCCGGGTTCTGGTGCAGCGCTTGTAATGCGGCCGGGCGCTGCGGCGTCGCGGGCGCCGATTCTCGCCGCCGGGTGAAGCAGAAAGTCCTCCGCACCCGGTCCTACTGCAGCCAGGGCGCAGCAGCACCTTTCCTGTCACCGGCAACAGCTCGGTGCGCGGTCGGCTCCAAGACCCAGCCCGCGATGCTGGTTCCTGAGCCCCTCCTGGCACACGCGCTTTAAGCCGGGAACCCCAGAAATGGGAGCCTGCGGACTGCGGCTTTCAGAGGGCTCCGCGGACAGCAGGAGTGAGGCCTGAGGCGAGGCGGGAATGAGGGACAGCCAGCTCGGCACGCGGACTTGGTCCTCACGAGCCTCTGCTTGGCAGCTGCCTGGGTCCCGTGGACGCCTGGGTCAGCCGGACCCCGGCCCGCGCTGCCTCCCCCTGCGGCCTCGCCGGGGTCCTCTCTCTCACCCTCCGCGGGGCACAGGGCTCTCCTGCCCACGGCAGAGGCCCCCGAAGGCCTCGCTCAGAACCAGCACCTGCTACCCCACTTACTGACACAGCCAGCCGTGTGGACGCACCCGGAGCGGAGGACCTGGGAGCACAGCCGGAAACCGGGAGGGAACAGGAAAACGCCTGATGAGGTGCAAGGACACTGAGCGGCGGAGCAGGGACTGAGGGGCGGCCGAGGACCAGGCGATTCTCGGGGACACGGGTCTCGTGGGTCCAGCCCCTCGCTTCCTGGGCCCCAGCATGGTCCCTGCACGGCCTCGTGTCCCCGACGGCAGCACGGCCCAGGCAAAGCCAGGACGCACGGGGAGGTGTGATGCACAGCGTGGCGAGCTCGTGCTCACGGGAGTTGGCTGAGTCCACATGCAGCCCGTTGCCCCGGTGGAGGCTGGGACAGAGAGCAGTGAGGCCTTTGGTGTCAGGCGGTCCTCCCAGGGGTCCACGCCCCTGCCTCCCCATCCCGGGATGGAGGCCGCTCTGTGTCTGTCACAGTGTCTGCGGAACCGGCCATCCCAGGGCCTGGCAGTGGGCCCTCCTTGCTCCTGAGTCCGGCTGGGTGTGTGTGGGGGGGGTGTCCGTCACCTGGGCTGGACTCAGCTCATGCCAGCTGGGTAACCTCTGTCCCCGCGGGGCACTGGAGGCCTCAGCAGCAGCTGCGCGGACCTTCCATGAGCATCCTGGGTCCGGGGGCCCAAACAGGGGCAGGCAGACCCTCCGAAGCGGTGCTCTCCCCCAGGCTGCCTGCCTGACACACGGCATTTCGGGGTTTCCAGAGAGGGAAGCAGGGCTCGTGGGGGGTGTGGAGGCTGGCACCGAACTGGCACTTATCACTCCTGTCCTCTGGGCCCTTCCAGGTAAGCCTCAGCCTGCCCGGAGTCAGAGGTGGGACCCTGACCCCCTCGGTGTGAGGAGCGACAAGAGCATATCAAAAGGAGGCGGGATCTGGGAGGGGGTCTTACCCAGTCATCCTCCACGGGAGCATGTTAACTCTGTGTAAATAGCATGTGTGCATGTATGTGTGTGTCTGTGCAGGTGCACACGAGTATCATGCAGGTCGAGTGCATGTGTGCACGTAAATGTGTGTGCATACGTGCATGAGGTATGCATGTCTGTGCCAGCACGTCTGCGTATGCATGTATGAGTGTGTGTACGTGTGCATGTATATATGAACATAAGCATGTATGCATGAGTGAGTGTGTGTCTAGGCAAGTGTGAGTATGCATGCACGTTGAGTGTGTGCACGCATGTATATATGAGTATGTGTGTGTCTGTAGGCAGCATGTGTGTGTGCATGTATAAGTGTGTGTATGTGTGCATGTAGGTGTGAGTGTACACATGTATGCATGTGTGTGTCTATGCAGGAGCATAAGTATGCATGCGTGTTGAGTGTGTGTGCATGTATGTGTGTGCACACATGTACAGTGTGTGTGTCTGTGTCTGTTTGCAAGTGTGTGTGTGCATGGATGAGCATGTACACGTGTATATGAGTGTAGGTGTGCATACATGTGTGTGCACAAGCGCACGAGTATGCATGTGTGTTAAGTTTGTGTACACACGCGTGTATATGTACGTATATGCGCACATGCACAGTGTGTGTCTGTGTCCATGCATGTAGGCAGCGAGTGTGTGCATGCAGGCACGAGTGCGTGACTGTGTGTATTTCCCGCCCGGCCTCCCGCTCACACTGGCCTCCGATAATGATGCGGGACCCTCTCCTCCCTCCCGGGGTCTGAGGAGCCTCCGCCTGCTGCCGTCGGGGTAATTGGCTCCCAGGAGAGCCTGGATCAAAGGACCCTCAAGTCTTAGTGATCTGCCCGCACACGGGGCACCCGGCGCCTGCACAGCCGGCGTGTGCGGCTGGCATGCTGGCAGCTCTCCCCTAGGCGGAGAGACTCTGAGACAGGCTGGCAGAGCCACCCACTGAGAAGAGAGCAGGGGCACCCCTCCCCCTAGGGGATACACGTGTGCTTGTGCACCCACATGCTGTGGACAATTCCATGCTCCCTGGAATCTGTGACGTGTACGTTGAAGCCTCAGGGACAGGCATTTTTGCCCCTCAGAATGAGGGCTCACACCCAAGTAGTCATTGGAAAGGAGTCCTGCAGTGTGCCGTCCAGTACCTTCCGTGGGGGTGAAGGCCAGCCACTGGGGGGCAAACACACCAGGCATCCTGTGCCTGCGGGACCCAGAGCGGGGGCTCCGGGGGTGAGCTGGGGGGAGCTCATGGGGCAAGGCTGGCAGCCGGGGGGCTGCGTTTACCGGGAGTGGCGTGGGGCACAGCCCGTCTCTGCCGTAGCCTGTCACCCCCCCGTCTCTGCCGTAGCCTGTCACCCCCCACCCACCCCACCACCCCCGTGTCTGCCTTAGCCTGGCACCTCTCAGGGAGGCTCTGGGTCAGGCCCCCTTGGTGGTCAGTGTAGCCTCCAAGGGACCCCCTTGCCCCCACCTACAGTTTCTCCCTTCAACACCAGGGAGGGTCATTTCCCCAATCAGGAGGGAGGAAACGTCAGGGTAGAAGTTCCTCAGCCGCCGGCATCCTCCACCTTCCCAAGCGGCACCGTGGCCTCCCCCCGAGCCCACCATCGGGTCGTCGGCGTTCGGACAGGCTGATGGCTCTGTTCCCGAAGCCTCCGGCAGATACAAGTCCACTGCGTTCTCCTGAGCGCATTGAACGTTTCCAGGCTCCCGTAACCATTAAAGTCCCCGAGAGGTCGGCTTCCTGGGACTCCGCGGACACCGTGTGTTTTGTCCTCCTTTGTACTTCCGGAAGCCTCGCAGAGGCTGAGTGCGACTGGATGGACCTTAGAGAAGTAGAAATTCCCAGCAAAGAATTACTGCATTTCAACAGAGTGGGATGACACGGCGGGTTTGTGTTTTATATCATTTTTAATAAGCTTTTTAAAAAGGTTTATTTATTTTTGAGAGAGAGAGAGAGCACAAGCTGGCGAGGGGTGCAGAGAGAAAATAGGGACCAAAATCCAAAGCAGGGTCTGCATGGACAGCTGCGAGTCCGATGTGGGGGGCTCGAACTCACAAACCATGAATCTGAGCCGAAGTCGGACACTCAACGGACAGAGCCACCGGGCGCCCTTGTATGTGCGCGTGCATGTGCGTGTTGGGGGGCGGGGGAGGGGAAGGCAACTGCGCAGCGAGGAGGTCTCGGCCCCCCCCTCCGCCCCCATGACGCCTACTGTCAGCAGAAGCCGGTCTCAGTTTCCAGGCAAAGCAGGAACATTCCACGTACCATGAATCTGAGCTGCCAATAAATGCGAGGGGGGAGGGAGGAGCCTCGCCCGGCACAGAATGTGGCTGTGCGCGCG
Organism: Suricata suricatta; assembly: GCF_006229205.1. Taxonomy (NCBI): domain Eukaryota; kingdom Metazoa; phylum Chordata; class Mammalia; order Carnivora; family Herpestidae; genus Suricata; species Suricata suricatta. The sequence continues at coordinate 1,986,847 of NC_043709.1, forward strand.
CACTCATGGTTTTGTACATCATCCATAGCGATTTTTCTTTCTTTCCTGCTTCTGCTGAGCAGGCAGGCACTGAGCAGTCTCTCTGTGCAGACTCGTTCTCAGGCTCCAGGACACCGAGAGGAGCAAGATTAAGTCTCTGCACTGGGGAAGCTCAGGGAGAAGACGTGGGGGTGGGGAGGGGGCGGGGACCGAACCCTGGGAGCTGTGGCAGCGCGTTCTGCCAGGAGGAAGGTCCGAAGCCAGCGCCTGCAGCCCGTGGGCGTGTGTTTCTGGAAGGGGCTGGGTGTGGGGCTGCGGGTGGCAGGTGGGCGGTGCCAGTGGCTGCCAGCCTTTGCGAATGTGTATTTAGCACCAGCCGTGGGCCAGCCTGCAGGCTGTTCCCTTGCAGGGCCTCTCCTCCAAGCCCATGGAGGAGGGGGGGCTGTGAGCGCCCCACCTTCGCTGCAGCAGGAACTGGGTCTCCTCTGAGCTCACACGACCTGTAAGCGGAGAGCTGGGGCTCCCACTCTTGCCCCTGACCCCCACCCTTCTGCGAGGCCACCTCCCCTGGGAAGAGTGAATCAGTCCTGCAGGGTGTCACGGGGGGCGTGTTCTTCCTCTGGGTCTGCAGGGGTCCCGGCTGGAATGTGCACAGGACTCTCTGGCCGGAGCTCAGACCCCGCAGATCTCACAGGCTCCCTCGGGAGGCTGGGCTGCTGTTGCACCGCCCGCACCTGACGAGCGGGGCGTGGGTGTGGAGGAAGTGAGTCTCCCAAGGGCGGGGCTGCGGGTCCCGGAAGGTAGGACTCTGGGCCTCTGGTCCCCTGGGCCTGAGACTGAGAGCCGTCTCCCCAGGCTCCGCACCAGCCAAGGTCGAGGTCAGCGCTGCCTGCCTCACGGGCAGCCTGACATGTTCTGTACCCTGGGGTACAGCACTTAACGGGGGCTCCATCCCAGGGCAGGTGTGCGGGGAGCATATGGCCCCACGTTCTGTGGCTGCGCCCTCCACCAGCCCCTATCTGGTCCTCTCTGTGGCAGCCTCTGCCCTGGCAGTTTCTCCGGCACTTTCTTCGGAGGAAAGAAAGTAGCTTCTTTTTCCCCTATTGTGTGGGGTTTTCTTTATTCTGACTTTTCTCCAGCAATCAGGCTCCTCCCCTGCATCAGGCTCCACCCCCTGATCAGGCTCCGCCCCCTTTCTTTTTCCCAGAATCTGTAAGTGTGCTGTCTGCTCCTGGTTTTCGTTTGTTCGTTATCCAGTTATGCCACGGATTTTCCTGTCTGTCTCTCTGGCTACATCTTCGAGGTGCAGGTGGAAGGGGCTGGGAGGGGAGCGTCTGGCCGGTTGGTCCTTGTGCTGCTCCGTGGCTGCTCCCCGGCACCTGGCCCCTGCCTCCCTCCCTTTCTCTTCCCCCCGGGGTCGTTTCTCAGTCACGTGATGACGGCTCCCAACTCTGTTCCAAAGCTCTGAGATGCCCCCCAACCCCACTTGGCCACGTGCCACCCACCCTGATACTGTGGCTCCACGCGGACATGTTAACCCAGCTGGCCCACGCCAGTCACCTGCCCTCAGGCCTTACCCTGCCCCCAGCCTCTCCAAAATGGTACCGCCATCCCCAGGGGCCCGGGAGGCACCCCCCACCTCTATTCTCCCCAAGTACCCGCAGGCCACGGACTCCATCACTGCTTCCTTACCCTGTCCTTGGCCTGGGCACCAGGCCTCTACCCTGGATGTGAGTCACAGCCCCCCGTCTAGACGGATGGGACCCTGGCCAGCCCCCGGCTGTGCTGTGGCTCTGCGGCCTCGCCTCTGTCCCCACGGCCTCCGTGGAGCCCACCGCCCTCCCTTCTAGTATTTCCAGATGTGAGCCCCCCTGTTTTCTAGAGATGTCCTTCTTCATCTCTGCCTGTTGCCTCTCCTGCCCGGGTTGGCAGCAGGTGCCTTCCGGTCTCGGGAACCCCTCCTGTGCATGGCTTCCCTCTGCTGCCCTCGGGGAAACTGAGGCCCACGGCCTGGCTGGCTGCCCACATTCCCGAGCGGCCCTGCTTGCGTTTCCTGTGTCCGCACCTGGCCGCCCTGCAGGCTACCCGGGAGTGAGGCCCTTCACACAGACCCTGGTCCCCGGCCACGCCTCATCCACTGCCCTCTCCCTCGGTGCTGGCCCCTCCCCTCAGTCTCTGTCCATCTGCCCATCTGTCCGTCCATCTAATTCCAGGCTTCCCTCCCAGCACAGCCCTCAAGGATGTCTTCCCTTCCGTGGGACATGATGACACATGGACGTCTCCATGGCGGGGTCTGTGGGACCTAACGTCAGGAGGGGAATCTGGTCTTCATCCGGGCTCCGCTGGACCGCGCTGGGGGGCGGGGCTGGGCCTGGTCCCCCTCCCCCCCGTAGCCATGCAGACTCCCCGCCCACATCACTGCCTCTTCCTGTTTCTAACCCATGCTAAGCAGCCATCAGGAGGGACCCGTCACTTTTGGAAGAACCCCAGTCTTTGGGGCCGAAGATCTGTGTTCAAATTCTGGCTCTGACACCAAGCTGGGAGCCAGGCCGAGTCCCTCACCAGTGAGAGCGGGTTACCGGTATGTGTCCTCGTGCAGCGGCGAGAGCGGGGGATGACATCGGAGTCGTCTGACCCGAGGCTCCGAGCTGTCGCCTGGCAGCTCGTGAAGGTTCCCGGAGCAGCCCCGTTGGCCCCCAGCACCTGCTCGGCCCCCAGCCGTCAGGCTAAAGACCAGCGCGGGCCTGCTCCCACCTGCCCCGGCCCTCCTGCCAGAGAGGGAGAGTCCTTGGTGTCCGCGCGGCCCGCATCCACGCCCGGCCGGGTCGCTGGGCTCTGGGCTGGGCCAGTGGGTGCTTCCTTCCGGAGCAGCACTGGAAAATAATCCCGCCGTCTCGCCAGGGTGTACTTTCTTCATTCACGCATCCCGGGGCGTTTCCCTGGATGTGGAGTCATCGTCAGTACTGGTCTGAAGAAACCGCACTGTGTTGGGAAGGGCCAGCGACTCGGGCTGGGCCGCGGCCTCGTCCAGGGCCCTGAACGCTCACTCTGTTACATCACGGGGAGGCCCCATGTCGGCTCCGCCGTAGCGGGAAGAGGAGAAAGTGCGTCTCGGCTCTGGCCGCGCGCCCGCAGTCTGGGCCCGGCTCCTGCGCCAAGAAGCCTCCTTCCACACTTGCCAAAGCACAGAGGCGGCCCCGGCGGCAGCCTGGGCCACCGAGAGGGGAACAGGCCGCTCTGCTGAGACCGGCGGCTGCCCCCGCGCGGAGTGCCCTCCCCAGGTGGTGCCCTGAGGCCCTTCTCCCGGGGTTGGGCTCCCGGGGCTGCTCGCCCCCGTGCACACACACGCACACACTCACACGTGCTCCTGCGCTAGAAAACGGTGCCGGAGACGGTCCAGGTAAGACGTGTGGATCAGAAATGGACTCCTGGATGTGGAGTGTGCCTCCCTAGCCCGTTGCCTGTTCTCTTACAGGCGAAGAAATAAAACAATGGGTAGAAATGAAGAAAGAAAGGGGAGGCGCCTGTCCCCGGCCGACGGCGGGAAGCAGGACCCCGTAACCCCCTCTGCCCTCCTCGGAGGGGCCCCTGGGGCAGCTCAGAGCAGGCGGGCGCTGATGTGAGGGCAGGTTCTGAACCCCTGAGTTGCCTGGGGGACCCCACGTGGAGGAGGGAGCCTTCGGCAACCACGTCTGTCCTACGGCGCAGCCGCTGTGGGCTCCGCGGCCGTGGTGACCTTGACCCCGGGTGTCCTCTCTCCTGCCTGAGGTCGCAGAGGGCATAGGCGACCGCGCTCCCTCCCCCCTGCCCAGTGCCCAGAGCAGCCTCCCCGCTGCTGCCGGGCGCCGGAGCGCCTTCTCCGCAGCCCTTGTAAATATTCACAAGGTCACGCCTTTCCCATTTCTGAAATTGTTTCGTGCTCTCTCTCAGGATAATGAACTTGGGTTTTCTGTAAATTTGCCCCTCTCTTCACTTTTGTGCGATTCTCGCTTGCTCCTGGCTTTCCCTCCCTTCCCATTTCATGCTAAATGATTTTTCCTGCCTTGGTATTGCCCAGATTTTTTTTTTCCTTTTGTGCTTGTGTGATGAGTCAGTGCCTCCCTTAGGGCCGTGCATATTAAAATCTCTCTGCAGTTCCGACTCATACGCTTCTATTTCATTCCTCGTTGCTAAACACGGTGCTCCCGGGCGCTCCAGCCTAGGCTTGCCACCGCCTATTTATCTGCGTATTTTCAAATATTTAAGGACCCACTCTGTGCCAAGCTTGGGTAGAACCGGGCTGGCCTCCAGGGGAGCCAGGGCCACGACTGGAGACCTGATTTGGTCACAAATAGCTTCGTGAGGAGCGCACAGAGCATCCCGCCTGAGGTCAAGCGGACCAGGACTGGCCTCCGCGGAGGTGCTCCCGGGCTGGGTGATCGGAGGAAAGTAGCCGCACGCACACCCGCGTCCCCAGCTGTAAACCGCGTGCCCGCAGATCCGAGTGGCGGAGGGACCGAGGGGGGAAGCCCTGGGAGCTCACGGTCGTGGTGTTTACGAGGGGTTTGCGTTTACAACCTGTCTCCGGCCCCGAAACCTGTCAGAGAAACCGCAGCCGCGGACACGGCGCCCGGCATCTGCAGGGGAGGGAGGAGACCGTCACCGGAGTCCTCGCTGCGGGAGGCCTGTTTCCGGAGGAGGCGGGTGGGAGTTTCTGGGAGCTGCCAGTAAGCGGTTTACAAACAAGATCAATGAGGTTCGACTGTGAATTGCAGGAGGCAGTGTAGACCCACGGTGACTCAGGAGGAGCTGTGTCTACGCCGAGCCTCGAGATGGGCAAGTTCGTGCGTCCCAAACCTCACCCTGGAGCCTTAGCCCCTAATGGGGTGGTTTTGTTGGTTTCTTTGTGGGTGTTTTTTTTTTTTGCAAGTTTGGGCTCCGGACATTAAACCCTCGAGTGGCCCTGGTGGGTCTCCCCTGGGATGGTTGGGGACACACTCCAAGGACCCCAGACTCCTCCTTCTCTGGTTCTGTGAGGGCGACTTGGGTGAGTGACGTGGGGCAGAGACACAAGGAGACAGAGAACCAGAGAGGGACAGAGACTGAGGGGCAGAGGGGTGTGGAAGGGATATGAAGTCACAGCAGGTGTGGACAGAGGAGCAGACACTCTGGGTGGGGGGGAGGGAGAAGTGCAGGGTCCCAGGCACTCCTGGCAGGAGACGGGCCCTCAGGAGGCCTTCGGGCGCAGATGAGGTTAGGGGGATGTGCCCCGTGACGTCAGGACAGAGGGAGGTGGCCGTCTGCAAACCAGATCCTCGGCCTCCGGGCTCCAGGACAGTGGGAGACAAGCGCCGGTCGGTTGGGCCGCCCCGGCTGTCATGTGCCGCCGCAGCCTAGCAGACTGTGGGCACGAAGGAAACAGGGTGACCTGCGGGAGAAAGGGACATTCAAAATGGAGGCCACTCCGCGAGTGGAAGCTGGAGTCTAGAAAGTTCCAGGTGTGTCTAGACGCAGGGACTGGTCAGGGAGCCGCTGCCGCACAGACAGGCAGGAGCCCACACACAGGCAGGGACCCAAGCAAGGACTGATGAGCCAGCTCGTGAGATCTTTCTAGAAGCCATTGAAGGAGAAGAGGGAGGAGTCCAGGTAGGAGTCGGGTGCAGAGGTCCAAGCTCAGTGAGCAACAGAGGCCTGGAGTCTGGACCAAGGGGGCCGCAAGCCGGGGACAGACCCGGGGCCTCTGGAGACTCCGTGGGCGTCGTGAAGCAGGCACTGTATGTGTGTCCTTGAGCAGACCCGGGCTGGGAACCCCAGAGACCATAGCCCCGGGGCTCTGACTTACACAGTCTTTCCTTTCGGGGAAAGGCCTGTAGGAGCTCCGAATGTGCACAGGCTCCCTGGCGGTGACGCTGGGGCAGGTCTCCCCCCCCCCCCCCCCCCCCCCCCCCCCCCCCCCCCCCTCCCCACCTGCAGCCACAGCTGCCCCGCTGACAGAGTCCCGGGACCCGGGCTCCGTGCAGACCTCGGGCCAGCACCTCACAGGCTGCCCACCTAGACGCACCGACCTCCCCGCCAGCAAGGCGCAGCCCGGGCCTCTTGTCTGGCCGAGCCCTGTGGCCGCCGCTCCTGTCCCCATCACCGCCACCTCGTCTGCCCAGCGGGCACGGGTCTGTGCGGAGGGGTGTCTGCCCCTCAGACCGGCAGAGAGGCCGTGGGCTCGGGCGCGAGGAGGACGCCGTGTGGCTGCTGCCGGGCGGGGTCCAGCCGCCAACGCGTCCCTCCCAGCTGGGAGGTCCAGGCGGGGCGCCTGCCTGGTGACTGGGGTGCGAGGGAGCCCCCCCACCCCAATTCCGCTTCCTGGACCATCTCATGAGTTTTCCTCACAGGTGCACAGAGACAGAGACCAAGGGAAACAGAGAGAGACGGAGAAAGATAGAAACAGAAACAGAGACAGAGGGGATGCCAGCCTCGGGCACGTTGCCCTGTGTGCTGGGCCGTCCCACTGCCCCCGGGCCCGGCTGGGCCTCCGGACGGTCAGGAGCGCATAAGGACTGCCTTTGGGTCAAAACTTTAGAGTCTGTTGCACGATTTCTTTTCTTTTTTTTATATTTATTTATTTACTTTGGAAAGAGAGAGAAAGTAGGGGAGGGACATAGAGAGGGAGAGAGAGAACCCCAAGCAGGCTCCACACTGTCAGCACAGAGCCTGATGCAGGACTTGAACCCATGAACCGTGAGATCACGACTGAGCCGAGATCAAGAGTCAGACACTCAGCCAGCTGAGCCCCGGGGCGCCCCGCCGCTGCACACCTTGTAGGCGCGCCCTCTTCCCCGAGCCTGGGCCCCGCATCTGAGGGAGCAGCGCCTGGGAAGACACGGAGGCCCCCAGGCCCCGTGACGGGCCCTCCTTCCTGACGCTCAGGGTTCGTGCTGGACAGAATCACACCTTTGCTCGTGCAACTCTTCTCACACAGGAAAATGAAAATGTTACTTTTTCTAGGCGGAACACAGTTTTCTACATTTTCTCTGTAGGCAGAAATAGACCTTTTTTTTTCTTTTAGAAAAATCGAAGGTGGCTTTCAAATGTCAAATTTTCAGACTGAGGACAGACTGCCTTTTAAATATCACGTTTTCGAAAACGTGTACGTGTTTTATTTTACCTCTTGTCATCTTTCCCGAACGCATCCCAAGTCCCAACAGCGAGAGGCATCAGAGTGTGGATTCTCCGCGGGAGCCTGAGCCGCGTGCTCACAGGACGGCATCCAGATTAACAGGGGGGAGCGCTCTGACGGGCGACAGTGCTGGAACCCGGCCTCACTCCCGGGCGAGGGCTCGGGGACTGCCGTCCTTCCCTGCGGCAGCCTGCACGCGGTGCAGGTGCGGGGCGCTGGGCGTGACCTCGAGCGGGCCTCGGTGGGGGACCCCCGGGTGTGAGCCTGGCTCTGCTCCCTCCAGAGCGCGGCCTCGCAAGACAGACCTCGTTTCTGTGCGTGCAGGTGAGGGCAGCCTGAGGACGTGGCGTCCTGCCGGACCGCCGGCGCCCCGAAGGGTTGAAGAGGCTCCAGGTGGGGCCCAGCTCACCCCCACTGCCAGCAGCTCCCACCGGAAGGCCTGCAGTCGGTGAAGGGGAGGGGTCCCGGGAGGCCAGGGAGCCGGCCAAGGAGCAGCGGTCAGAGCCCAGGGAGTCCCTGCTGCCTGCGCTTGCCCAGTGTCCCCCGACGTGGAGCAGGTTTGGTCCCCGCCGGGAGCCAGGCAGACCCTCCCCGGAGCGGACCAGAGAATGAGGAGAGCCAGGCCAGAAGCTCCGCTGTGGCCGACGCCGTGTCAGAGACCTGGGGCACCGTGACACAGTCGCACAGATCCGGGGCTAAAAACCGTGGGAATGCGAGCTCTCGTTCCGGAGGCCGCATGCTCCGAGGCCCCTCCCAGCTCCTGGTGGCTCCTCCCCACCAACCCCAGTGTCCCTCGCTGTCCTGGGGGCACAGGGGGCCGGCTGGGACTCAGCCTCTCGTACCTGTGGGCACAGTCGCCTGGCTGGACGGTGTCCCCGCTGGGCCCAAGCACAGACCTAATAACAAGGGTCTTCGATTCCACGTCCAGTCCGTGCCTGGTGCTGCAGGAGCCCCTTGGCAGGTTTTATGTCCGCATCTCAGAGCGCCTGCCTGTAAAGCTCCCGTGAGGCCCGTTTTACAGACCGGGACCGGTCTCGGCCTTGCTGGTGCATCAGACTCTTCACTCTGGACTCCCTCAGCCCGGGACTTCCCGACAAGAGTGGGGTGGGGGGGGGGTGTCTGTCTGGTCTTATTTACCCAGTTACATCTTTATAAACACATTCATTTTTTATTTTTTTAATGTTTATTTATTTTTGAAGGACAGAGACAGACAGACAGACAGACAGAACGTGAGTTGGGGAAGGGCAGAGAGAGGGAAGGACACACAGAACTGGAAGCAGCCCCAGGCTCTGAGCTGTCAGCACGGAGCCCAACGCGGGGCTCGAACCCAAGAGCCTTCGAGCCCTGAGACCCTGGCCTGAGCCGAGGCCGCCGCCCCGGTGACTGAGCCGCCCGGGCGCTCCTCTCATGCCTAACATCCCATTGAGATACCAGAATACATCATTCTGTGTATTTTCACTTATACTCTACACCGGATTCTCTAGGCTAAGTGGAAATAATACGTACAACACGAGGTCTTGAATGTTTAGGAAGGGCTAAAGAAAAATTTGCAGATAAATGTAAAAGATTTTTCATTTTTCCTTCTTTGAAATACAGACGTTGGTCTAAAGTGAGATGTAGAGCATTGCACTATGGGGTTTGTAACCCCTGTAGATGGAATAACACGCATGACCCTGCACGGGGAAGGCCAGGGGACAGGACGTGGACCTGTAGGTTTGTCAGATCATATCATATAGGAAGTGGTGCGGTTATAACCCTAAACTTACCATTGAACAGTTAGAGGCACATATGATGATGTCTAGCGCAACCACAGCAGGTGCACCGAGACACGATTCTGGGTCCTCTGTACCGCCTGTACCCACATCCTTTTAACTTGAGATGCAAAAGGCCTACGGGAATCAGATGGAGAAAACAGCAAATTGATGGACTAATCAAGCTATTTCAGTGATCGCATTAATGTAAATTGGATAAACACTCAATAACATGCAGGAATTTACCAATCAGTATGAAAACACAGGAGCCGGCTATATAGTTTCTGCAGGAGTGTTCTTTAAATATAAAAATGCAGATAGGAAAATGGATGGAAATGGAGCGGGAAACATCTACCACGCAAACGGCATAAGGAGGCTAGAGGCTAAATGAATGTCCAATAAATTCCATCTCAATATGAGGAATATTCACGGAGATCAAGAGGAGCATTCCATATGAAAAGGGGCAAATTCTTGAAGAAGACAAGCAACCACACACGTGGACGTGCCTATGAGCAGAGTTTGAAACCACAGATGGCAAAAATCTCACAAAACCAAAGGGAAAAGTGGACCAATCTACAGTCATCGCTGACGATTTTACTGCCGCCCTCTCAGCAATTGGTAGAGCACACGGACCGAAATGATCAATATTGTTGGGGGGGCACGTCTGAGCAACACAATCAATCACCTTCACCCCGTTGGCACTTGCAAAGCTCTACACAGAGTGACTTCTTTCCAATATGTACACGGTCAGTCACCAAAACAGATCGCGTGCCGGGCCATTAAACAAGTATCAGTAAAATTACAATGATTCTAATAACACAGAATTTGTTCTCTGACTAGAATGGCGTTAAGTTAGAATCCCACAGCAGTATACTATCCAGACAAAATCCATACATGTAGGAATTAAATATTACACTCCCAGATAACCATGGGTCAGAAAGGAAGCAGCAAGGAAAGAGAAAGTTGTTTTTTCTTTTATCAGAATGTTGATGAAAATATATCATATTAAATATCTGTGGGATGTAGTTAAAGCAGTGCTTTTTAGGGGAACTTGTAGTGTTAAATGCTTGTATCAAAAAATAATAATGATGTAAACTCGATGATATAAAGTTCCATCTTTAGAAGCTAAAAATAGAAGGAAAGTTAACTTGAAGTTAGTAAGGATTAGGAAATCATAAATATAGGAACTGAAATCAATAATCTAGAGAAAAGAAAAACAACAATGTTAATGAATCCAAAAGGTGATTTTTTGAAGAACAATAAATCGATGTTTCTAGTATGATTCAGGCAGAGCAAGAAAGAGAGAGAGAAAGAGAGAGAGAGAGAGAGATGACTTTTGCCAATGCATTTAACAAAGTAGGTAAATATGTTGGAAAGAAATGTATCAGAATTGACTCAAGATGAAATCAAATCGGAGAGCCCCAAATCTGTAACCAAGGGGAGCTGTGCCTTTCCATGAATTGAAGACTCCGCCCATGTGACACGTCACCACACCTCCCTGAATCGATTTTTAGAGTCCATGCAATCCCCAGAACCATTGTTACAAGGCATTTTTGTAGAATTTGCCAGCTTGGCCTGAAACTTTGTAAAGAGATGGACGGCATCTAGAATATTGAAACAAATCTTTACAAAAGAACAAAGTTGGAAAATACACACCCGACTCCAAAACTTCCCCTAAAGCTACAGCAATGAAGGCAACACGGTCCTGGCATCGGAATCGAAGGCTGATCACTGAACCAGCACCCAGAATCCCGAGCGAGCGCGGTCCCTTAATTCGTGAGCACTGGCATTGAAGTAATATAATATGAAAAGGAAAATCATTTCAACAAATGGTGCTGGAAACACAAGACCTCTTTAGGGAAAAAAACAAACATTGAGAACCGTGAAGGTTCTAGAAGAAAACACAAAGGAGTAACTTCCTGAGTTGGGAATATGCAAAGTTTTCTTAATATACAGAAAGCACTAAATGTAAAAGAACAAAAGTAATTAACATTGACTTCATCAAATTGACACCAGCACTAAGAGAATGAATAAGCAAGCTACATATTCCAAATATTGTATATACCAAAATATGTTTCTGACAAAGACCTTTATCAAGACTCTATAAAGAACTCCTAAAGCTCATGAAGAAAAGATAAAATAACCTAATTTAAACTGAGCAGAAGATTCTAAGAAAGATCTACAAGTGGTCAGTCAGCACATGAGAAAGTGCTCAACACCATTAGACCTCAGGGAATGCAAATTTCAACCAAAATAAAGTGAATCATTCAGTCACAAATAATAAAACAGCTGAAATTAAAACCATTCACAGCAGAAAATAATTAGTGAGGAGGCAAATGAGTCAGAAGTCCCCTCCATTTCTGGTGACCTTTTTGAATGCTATCACCACTTTGGAATCGACTGGGCAGTTTCTGCTCCAACAACATGTGCCCATGAAAGAAGTCCTGTGTCTACACAGATGCCTACCTGGGGCCGTCCCGACCAGCTATAATTTATAATAGCCCCAAACTGGAACCAGCCGACACCTCCATCCACAGGTGACTGAGAACAAACCACAGTAGGCTCATTACACGAACCAACGTTTCATATTCAGCAACGAGAAGAAAAACAAATGCTAGTGATATACCACCACATGAATGAATCCCCAATTCGTTAGTTAGGCTGAGTGAAAGAAGCCTTTCTCCTAAAAAAATCTGTTCTGTATGATTCCACAGTTTTGAGGTTCTAGAACAGAGTCAACTCATCTATGGCGAAATAAATCAAAGCAGTGGTTGACTGTTGGGATGGAGGGGGAAGGGGAGGAAGAGATGAGGAGATGGAAACATTCTATATCTTCTTTGGCTTAGCCAGCGTATTTACCAAATATACCATCAAATACGGCCCTAAAAATTGGGTGCATCACAGAATGCAAATCGTAACCGGAAGGAATGACAAACATACGTACATATAAAGTCAGGTTCGTAATCTGCCTGAAACACTTAAGGATGAAATGTACTGATGTCTACAAGTTACATTACAAATAAATCAGGGTGGCCTGGGGGGCTCAGTCAGTTGAGCGCCCGACTTCAGCTCATGTCATGATCTCATGGGTTGTGAGTTTGAGCCCTGCATCAGGCTCTGTGCTGACAGCTCAGAACTGAGAGTCTGCTTCGGATTCTATGTCTCCCTCTCTCTCTGCCTCTCCCCTGCTTGTTTTCTGTCTCTCAAAAATAATAAACATAAATATATATGTATGTAAATAAAAACAAATCCAAAAAATAAGGTGTGGATTGATGGGTGAGTAGATGGATAATTTTGTGAAATCAAGTATCATAAATTGTCAATGGGACAACAGAGGTTATACGTGTGCAGGGGTGTTCTCTGTAAAATTCTCTCAACTTTCCTGTAAGTTGGAAACTCTCTGTAATACAATGTTGAAGAAACACGAGATTCATCCAAGCTTCTTCCCACAGGTTGATACATTCCAAAATGCAACTGTAGAATTCCCAGGTTACATCTGATCACCTCTCAGTGTTCAATCTGTTTCTTGTTTGCTTTAGGGCAGAAAAGTATCTGAAAGATTGTACATCGTTAAGCACTTTCAGGCTCAAATTATTTTTGGATCTTTGTGTGTAGAATTCTTTGGCTCGAGATTTCAAAAATCAAGTGTTTTTGAACACGCTGTACCGGGAATGTAGAGGATTTCTTCACGAAGCATCTAATCCCCTTGGGAGGCACTTGGTTTGACTGATATCGCACTTTTTAAGGGTCAAATATGTTTAAGCCCCAGTTGAACAGAAGCCACCGAGGACGTGCTGATTAAGTTTTCACACCCACAGTCAGCTTCCTTACAAACAGGTTGCCGTTACTGGAGTCGTGAATGTATAGGAGTACGTGTAAACCTTTGATGTGATCCCACAATTCGTTGTGGTCAGGAGCCGGGCGAGTCCCACAATCATTCCCGAGCTCCGAAACCTCTTAGTCTGCTGAAGTCCTCTGGTATAACTCCATGCCCACCACGCTCATTAACAATTTCGGTACAAAACCAAACGATGTTCTCTTCAGTGTTAAATCTGTAACAGATTTATAATGGTCTTCCCAGTAAGTCCAGAAGACCTTGACGCCGAAACCTTGGCAAAGCTTTCCTGTGATGTTATTAATTGTACTAATAAGACCCTATTTTTAGGAATAAATGAACTGAATTGCTGCCTTCAGGACCTGATGATACAGGCACAAACCTCTGCTACTTAGCCGTTCGCGGTGTCCTTTTCTGAGAATTCTCCCAGAATGTCACAAGTTGTTGCGTGGCTTTTCAGAGGCGCATGATCAACAGTGAGTGAAATTTGCTGCGGAAAGAGTCGGTTGGTCAGAAAGAACCGCAGTGCCCCTCAGGGGGAGAGGGCGCTGTCCTTGTGCAGCTGCTCGGGACCAGCTTTTGTGGCCGAGGACACGCAGCTTGAAGTATCGACCAACGTTGGAAGAAGCCTCAGAACTCCTTCAGGCCATGCGTGTCCTCGGGTCTGCACACGGACAGCGGTACAGAAATCCGAGCGAAGATGCGTGTTCCCGCAGGGGCAGACACATTCCTGAGAAGCAGAGTCAGGTCTTGATTTCCACTCAGCAGGTGGCTTATTTTTGAACATCCCCTTAGTGAAGGTTATCGCCAAGTAAGTGTCTTCAACCAATACAGTAAGTTAAAGGTTTATACCATAGAGCACACGACAAACCGAGGCAAGAGGACTCAGGCTGCAGTCTACACCCGCTGTGGGGGGCTGCTCTCCTGCCGGCGCGCCCCACACTCCTTTCACGTCCCCGTGGGTCAGGTCGGTCCTGGGAGGACTTCCTCACAGTCACAGCTTCAGCCTCAGCTCTAGACAGAGCACAGAGGGAGCCGGACGTGCCAGGCAGGGGGACCTCGAGTCCACCTGGCGGATTTTAATGCGGGTCTTCGTAATAGGTCACTTAACAGTGAAACATCTGGCACAGAATGCTAAGCGGGGCAGGGGTCTGAGACATCCTGGCAGACTGGGACATGTGGTCACCCTACGGAAGGATGCTCCAGATGGTCCTGCGAATGCAGCCGGAGCCGGGGTCGACGGGCATGGCTGCGGACGCGTGCCGGGTGAGTCCGTTCACACAGACCCCTCCCGTCCCCTTGACAACGAAGGGGACGTATTCACGCAAATGCCTGATACATTTTCCAGGTATGTGTAATTAAATATCTCTCATGTATAAGGAAGACATAAAACCTCATTTATTTCAGAGCAATCTCCACGGACTTCATAGAAAGAGGGAATTATCCCGCATTTAGTTTCGGAGATGTCGGAATATTAGAGATTCAGACTCTGCTTGTCTGTGAACAATCCCCTGGGCCCCGTGGGTGCTGAACGGGGCGGAGTGAGGGTGGGTGTGCACAGGCCTGGGCCCCCCGCTACCTCGGAGGGCCTCACGGAAGAGGGTTGGGGGTATTTTTGAGCCAAATGTCCATAATCAAATGCCAACACACATGAGCAGATTGTATCAGTTTTTCCATCGCTGGGATCAATTTGTACCATGACGTTGAGCCCGTAGTTGAGGCTAAGACTTCAACGTAAGATGTAAAAATGCAAGATACATCATTAATTAATCATGGATTTTCCGGCTGACAAAGGAAAGATGCACTTCCTGCAAATCTTGTCGGTAAAACACATGCTAGTGTCAGAAATATTAAAATGAGGGGGGTCGGTTAAGCATCTGACTCACGTCATGATCTCACTTTGTGAGTTCAAGCCCCGCATGAGGCTCTGCACTGACGGCGCAGAGCCTGCCAGGATTCTCTCTCTCCCTCTCTCTCTTGCCCCTCCTCTGCTCTGTCTCTCAAGATAAAGAAACTTAAAAAAATTTAAAGAAATACTAAAATGGGGATGAAAACACACTGGGTCTTAGAATGCAAGATATTTAAACTCGGAAGTTTCACTTTACAGGACGCGCAGCCTGTCACTAGTCTGACCCTCGTCGGGAGCCACACACACACCCAGGCGGCGACCGTCAGACTGCACCCCTGGGAACTGCCATCTTGGGGTATCAAAAACACTAGGATATTGGCACTTTCTTAGGGTTCAGCTTCATAGAATAACCAAGAAAAATGGCTTCTGATTTGGGGTCGGTTATCCTGTGCCCCACGTGACGTGACTTTGTCTGACTCGTCACAAACGGAGACACGACTCAGACATCGTTAGCTCATTTCCACGGAGCTGGACACGTAGACACAGAAGTGCACGGGGTCTGGTGTGGAGGACAAAGGCAAAAGCAATTTAGAAAAAATTAAACGTCCTCACAACCTACAGCCAGCTGACGGGTCCTGGGGACAGGCCGGGTGGCCTTTCGGCAGGACTCAGCTGCTCCAGGTTAGTGCTGTGCTGGAGGCGAAAGACAACCTTAGCTTGACCTTAACCTGACCTCCAGGATCCTGCAAGTCTTTAACATGTGGAAATCCTTCCGGAAACTTCCTTTATCTCTGCCCCCAACCCCCCAAAATAATATGTTACTGGACGGTGGTCAATGATGTCTCAAGATCCCGGAAACCTTGCTTCCAAATTCCTCACAGACTCAAGTCTACACTGTCCCTGGCCCCGCCCCTCCTTACAGCCCCAGCGCAGCCTTCTGCCCACGGGGATCCTGTCCCTGGGCTTTGATAAAATCACCTTTTTTTGCACCAAAGGCATCTCAGGAATTCTCTCTTGACCTTTTGCTCCCAGACCTCACCAACCCACCTCACTGACCGGGGCGCTGCCACAAGGAGTCCTCTGGGGGCACATGCAGGACCCGCCGCTCTGTCCGTGCCATCCTCAGCCCCTCTGCTCCGGCTCCAGCTGAAAATGGACTTCCCCATCTGTCAAAGTGCCACCGAGCCAGCACGTGAGCCGGCCAGGGGCTCCGGTCCCAGCCACCGCTGCTCGGAAGCCCGGTACTCACGCCGCTGTCCAGAGTGGACGTGCCACGTGACAGATCCCCAGCGCCAGGAAGACTGATTCTTGTAACGCCAGCTGGTCAAATGCCAGCCCCGTCCTGGGTGCTGAGTGGGACACAGGGACTCAGCAGACAGGGAAAGAGGGTCACCCTCAAGGGGTGCTGGACAGAAACCCCTCCTGGGGGCAAACACCCCACTTCCTGCAGGGACTCCTCAGGGACAGGGGGCTGCTTAGCCGTCATGGGGAGGGAGGAATCGCACCTTCAAAAGGGCCACGTGTACCCTTTTTCCTTAAAGACTTTTAAACCTTCCCTCAAAGTCTGAAGGAAGCATAGTGAAAAGTGTCCGTGCGGTGTCTGCTTGACTTAAAAAGAAGGTTGGAGTTAATGGAAGGAATACTCAGTTGAAAAGGGCGACATAAGCAGTGTGCCCCCCGCGCCCAGATTCCGCGCCCCCGGAGATCCATGCTAACTGGACCTTTGTGCAAGGAAATCCCCAGCCTCTGGTGGTCTGACTGCCTGTGAAGGTATTCTTAACAAACCAAGTCCAGTTTTGCCTGTTTTTGGATCTCTAAGGAAAACTCACCCTGTAGGGATGAGGCTGGCTGGCGGGGGGGAGGGGGGGAGCCGTCCTGCCGCCAGGTCACGGGGTCTGGTCCAAACCCCGGCTCCTCCCCATGTCCTCTGTCCTGGCTCAACAAGACCTCCAACACCATCCTGGTGAAATGCTTCCTCTTCCTCTTCGTGGCCAAGAGTTTCTTTGTTGTCGTGAAGGATACTCATTTTACAAAATGATTTCACTGTGTCTGATTTCACGGGCCTGAGTTTTCATGTTGTGCCAGACTTGCTTCCTAGAAAGATCCTCCGCTCTGTCACAATGGATCACATGTTGTAGGTGTCAATGGATTCACTTTACTCATATTTTGCGTAGGATGTTTGCATTCGATTCATCGTTAAGATTGACCTGAAATTTTGTTTCTTGCACTACCTGTGTGAGGACTTGGTGCCAGCACAAAAGGAATGTCAAGGACTTCTTCTTATTCCACAACCTGGAAGAGGTTGAAAAACATGAGGTATTTTTCTATCCACAAAAGTTGAAGTGCTTCTCTAAAATTGATTGGAGCTTGAGGACTCTACAGAGACATTTAAAATGACTGTTTCAAGTTCTATCCTGGTTTCTTCTTGACTTGATTGGTAATTCATATTTTTTTCTGAAAAGTATCATATGACAATCAGCTTTATGAGAAAATAATTAATAATACCCTCTTTTTTTTAACCTTTGACTTTCTGGCAGCAATGCATGTTGTATTTTTCGTTCTTCTTGCTCTCTGGGCTTCATCCTGAATATTATCTACCGAGTTATCTCCCAGTTCACTAATCCTTTCTTTGATGAGGAGAATTGGCTGTTAAACTCATTTACTACATTCCTAATTTTAATTATGAATACTTTAATTCAAAAATGTCCATTTCATTCGCTTCCTCTTGCTGCTGTAACGAATCACAACAAACCCAATGGCTTAGAACCACACAGTTTTATCATCACACAAGTTTTTGTTGCGCCACTGACATTGTCAAGGATTTCAAAGATCCAGGCGTGAGCACTCCAGGGAGGGCATCGATGTGCCTCCCACAGTCCGCCGTCCGGCCTCCAAGGGCTCATGTCTGTCCCACAAGAAGACACATTCACCCCTCCCCAGGTTCCCCAAACTCTCAACCCGCAGCAGGATCAACACGACGTCCAAAACAGCATTCAAATCTCCTCGGCTCCAGAGTCCTACATCTGATCATCCAAATCATCTAAGACGTAGGGAGAAGCTCTGCACATCGTCCGCACGGGGGCGAAATTCTTCTCCGCCTGGAAACTCGTGAAATCCCAGAAACAACCTGGCTGCTCTTAAAATTCGGTTGTCGGCAAGCGTAGAATGACAGACATAGATTTTTCCCTCAGAAAGGAAGAAAACGGGAGGAAAACAGGAGTCCCTGGTCCGAAGCAATTTTAAAATCCTGCCAGACGAACTCCATTTGTTCTCAAGACGTAGGGGACGTTCTGTGATCCCCAGTTCTGCCCTCAAAGCCACCCTTCCTGGCCCGTGAAGGGTCGCACATGCTTGCAGCGGAGTCATTTTAGCAACTTAATTCCTCGCCTGTAGATTTTTGGAGCCCAACGGTTTTCTTTCTTCTCATGCCCTCTTTGTTGTCCCTTTTGGTGCAAATGCCGGGCAGCATTTCTGCTGACGCGGGGTTCTCAGGAGCCTTGCGGGTCTTCTGGGCACGTCACAGGATCCCCTCCAGTAGATCCCCCGCGGCACACCTTCCTTCCCTGGACGATCCCGTTTCTGTTTCCAGCTCCTGCTGAGCTGATGGACGGGATGCCACGAGCAGCTTCATTTCTCCAAAGACCCCCGTGTGACTCGGTACCTGATGGGGTCCTTCCCAGGCACGAGCGAAAGGGTTATTCCGCCACACCCTTGGCTTCCTTCTAGAACATGCTTTCCTGACTGTCAGCCTCCCGATCTCAGCATCTTTTCCGACCGGGGAGTCTGAAACCAGCAAGCCCTGCCTTTGTGGCCTCCTGGCTCTACCCTCCAGCGGTTCTCACTCTTACGTGCACTAGACGCGGCAAGAAGAAAAGAAGCTTCCGTGGACTGATATTAATGGACATTGTTCCTGCTCATAAACTCTGGCCAGTTCTTGGCTTTGGAACATCACCTCTGTCCCATTTTCTTTTCCCCAGCTTTCGGGGTCTCCGGTCAGAGGGGAGCCAGAACGTCTAACTGTCAAGCTCCTTAAGTAATCTCTCTCGTGTGTCTGTCTGAGTCACATTCCTGTGACTGCTTGATATTTAAGGTATTGATTTCTTATTTCTTTAAATGCAACTAACATTTTAATTATCATTTAATCCGAATTCTGTCGTTTATAATTTCTGGTTCCCCGTGCTGGGCTCCATTTGGTCTGGGGCTGCTGTTTTTACTGACTTTAGCTTGGGGTAGGCTGGCTACCTCTTCACGTGCCTCGTGACTCTGCTTTCCTTTGTTGTGAGATTGGATTTTGATCATTATCCAAGAGAATTCTCTTAGGGTTGGATTCAAAGAGTATTATTCCAGTGTGGATTTGCTTTTGTTTCCGGTGGGAAAACGTGGTTGCTACAAACTCAGCGGCTCTTTCAACCGAGTTCTCAGTGTGATACTTTGCAGACCACACCATTTACATGACGTCACGCCCCAACTTTTGCTCTGAAGGCCTGCGTTACGAATCCTTGGGCTGGAAGTTGGGTTTTTTTTCTTTTCTTTTCTCGTCTGCTTTATAAAACACCAGGGCTCAGTCGGCTATTCACTTTCTCTGAGGTTTTCCCAGGACATGCACCGAGAATGCCGTCTGATTTTACACAGAGGGTCTCTAATGTAAACTCCGTGATGGCGAATCTTGTGTCCCCTTGGCTGGGCTAAGGGACGCCAAGACCCCTGGGTGAGTGTCCGTGAAACGTTAGCATTTGAATCAGGAGGCTTGAGCGGACATCACCCTTATGTATTTATTCTTAAGGCTTGTTTATTTTTAAGAGAGAGAGGGACAGAGTGCAAGCAAGGGAAGGGCAGAGGGAGGGAGACACAGGCGCCAGGCCCTGAGCGGTCAGCACAGAGCCCGACGTGGGGCTTGAGCCCACGAGCTGTGAGATCACGACCTGAGCGGAAGCCGAGCACTCAACCGACCCAGCCCCCCAGGCGCCCCTGGACATCATCCTTAATGTGTGTGGTCCTCACCCCGCCCCTGCGGACCTGGCTGGGGTGAAAAGGGAGGAGGCGAACTCACTCCCTCTCCTCGACGTGAGCGTCCGTCCAAGCTCCTGGCCGCTGGGCTTCCAGACTCGAGCCCTGACTCTGACTTCTACGACTGGTCCCCACCTCGCAAGCCGCCGGGCTCAGGCTGAGCGTCACCGCGGCTCCCTGGGTCCTCCTGCTCGCGACGGCGCATCCCGAGGCGTCTTGGTGCCCGTGGTCGGGGGCAGCCCGTTCTTCCCGTAAGTCCCTCTTAAACCACGCGTGTTAAGCTTACGCAGTGATGTGTGCCAGCTGTTTTTCAATAAAACTGGGGAAAATCTCTTCTTATGGAAATCCGTATATATCCTATTGCTTCTGTTTCTCTAAGAAATCTTGCTAATACCTCCGCACCCCTCACCCCCCGGCTTAGTGACGTTTTCTTGTGTCACCATAGAAATTGTCCTTAATAAGGGTCACCTGTGGTCTCCAGGAGAGCAAACACTGCATCTAAAACTCACCTCCTCTTCCCGGTATGTTTTCCTGGTCTTTTCAGCCTGAGAATTCCCTTACTGTGCAGTCTTACATCTGCTGAATTTAAAGAAAAGGAAAGAAAAGAAAAGAAAAGAAAAGGAAAGAAAATAAAGGAAAAGAAAAGAAAAGAAAAAGGAAAGGAAAAGAAAAGAAAAGAAAAGGAAAGGAAAAGGAAAAGAAAAAGGAAAAGAAAAGAAAAGAAAAGAAAAGAAAAGAAAAGAAAAGAAAAGAAGAAAAAAGAAAAGAAAAGAAACGAAACCCATGTTACCAGCATTCACAGCAGTGGTTTACCAGCAGGGATGTCTCAGTACCACTTCTGGAAATGATGGTTTGCTTGGTTTTTCTTTTATGTTTATTTATTTATTTTGAGAGGGTGGGTGGGAGAGGCAGGGGGCAGAGAGGACCGAAAGCAGCCTCCATACTCTCAGCGCAGAGCCCGACACAGGACTCGAACTCACTGCTGCCCGATCACGACCTGAGCCCAAATCAGGACTCAGACCTTCACCTGAGGGAGCCTCCCAGGCGCCCCCGACGGTGTTTGCTGGTGTAACTCTTGCTCACCGTCCACCCCACTCCCACTCCCTGTCCACTCCCTTCGCACTAAGAATAAAACAACGGCAAAGACAGATAAGTGTTTGCCTGGTAGTAGCCGCAGACGCAGAGTTAGCAAATACGCAGAATGCGGGATGATAAGAACTGGGGGAGGGGGCTGGCGGATGGGCGGCCCCATCGATAACGCGGGTGTCGGGGTTGGGATCCGACGGGGCCTGACGGAGGCAAAGGAGCATGCCATGTGCACCTCTCTGAGGACGTGTGTCCCCTGCAGAGGGACGGGCACAGCCAAGGCCCAGGGCACACGAGGAAGGGCCGGGAGGTCAGTGGGGCTGGACGCAGTGGGCGGCACCGTGTCGCGAGACGAAGTCCTGGAAGCCGTGACGGACCCGTTGGACGGAGAAGCTCTTTCCTCGGTGAGACGGGAGCCGCCGGAGGGCCGGGAGCCGCGGTCTCCTTGGCCGCCGTGTGGAGAAGAGCACAGAGCAGAGGCGGCGGGAGCAGAGAGGCGGCCCGGGGTCCCTGCGCTGACCAGCAATCAGGGCGCCTGGCGGCCTCCGCTGGTCAATCCTCCAACTCTTGGTTTCGGCTCAGGTCATGATCTCACGGTGGGTGAGTTCGAGCCCCGCGTCTGGCCCTGTGCTGACAGCGTGGAGCCTGCTTGGGATTCTCTCTCTCCTTCTCTCTCTGCCCCTCCCCCCTCTAAATAAAGAAGTAAACAGGAAAGAAAAAGAGATCATGGCGGCTTGGTTTAGCAGGAGTGGGGTGGTAAGGAATGGCCGCGTTCTGAAGACGCGCCCTCCCCCCGCCCGCATCTGGGTCTCACAGCCCCCAGAGGGGGTGTCCGTCCTCCGTACCCCCTGCCCCACAAAACTCCCTCCTGCCGTGCCCACTGGGGTCCCTGCCTATTGTCAAAGTCTCCAGAATCTTCTGTTTCTTCCTTGGATATTCTGTCTCTTCCGGCTTGAGATCGGGCCCCTCCACCCTTGGAGCAGCCACACTGTGTCCCTGTCCCTGTGGGACCGCTCACCCCACCCGGCCTCCAGCCCGGGGGTCAGGCCCATGTCCTTCACGCTTCCGTTGCACCAAACCCACTTTACCTCCTTCCGTGTTCGGAATCCTCGCTCCCTTAAAGCGCGTGTCACCCAGCGGCTGCCCGTCCTGTGTGGCCGTCGCCTGCGGCTCAGGTCCGTCCAGAGACTCTGGAGCCTGCGTCTCCACCTTGGTGGCCGCCGTGACGCCAGTGCCCAGGCATGACCCTCCTGCCGTCCCCGCTGCTCCGTCCCCAGAGTCCTGAGGGGCCTTCCTGCACCCGTCCTCCCCCGCGCTGCGCCCGGCGCCCTGGGTGGCCCCTCCGGTGTCCTTCCTCCGGCGCCTCCTTCACGTTCCTTTGTGGTCAGCGTGGTGATCACGGGCTCTGACGAGACTGCCTGCACCGCCAGCCGGAGCCTGCGATCCGCGTCCCGGCTTCACCCTGAGCTCAAATTAGATCCGATGATTCATCGTCCTCAACCCTCCCGCCGTCTCAGCCTCCTCACCCCTCCTTTCCTCTGGCACCGGGTCCCTTCCCTCCTCCACCCTGCACCCCCACCCGGGCGCCAAGCGCGCGGTCACTGCCAAACCCACAGCCTGGGGGCGGGGCTTCCGTTGCATCCTCGATGGAAGCGCAGGCGAGCCCCTCCTCCCAGCGCGCGCACGTGACCCTGGCTCCGCCCTGCGAGTCTCCACCCGCGCCCTCGCCGCCTGCTCCGCCCCTCCCAGGAGCAGCCCTGTGTTCAGGCCCCAACCCACCTGCTCCCCGCCCTGCCCTCACCCCTGCCACCCCTCTGCGTGATGGCCACCGTGACCTTTTCACCGTTTCCCTGCCTTAGATCGGGGCTGTGCCCTCGCCGTGACCTGCGAAGTCATTGCCTTTTCCCTGCATGGAGTCCTGGCACCAAACCTCTGAGCCCCTGTCTCCCTCCGGCCACTGACCCACCGGGCACGGGGTCACATGGGTTTCTGATGTCACCTCTTTCCTTCCTGTCGCATGTTCTCTTCTAAACTCCCTGCGCTCTGGCTTCTGCCCACAACCCTCCTGACCACGGATGCCCCATCAGCACGTACAAGGCACTGGTCTTTCTGTATCCATTCAGTTATCTAGTCCACTGCCTACGCTCGGGCTTCCGGACACTGCTCAGCCCTGCGGTCACCTCCTCTCAGTGACAGCCCCTCTCCGCCGGGGCCCCAGCCCTGCACCATCTCCCTGCTCGTGCCCGGGAGAACGCCACCCTTTCCCCGGGCATCTGACACCTCCACCCAGTGACGACTCGCCGAATCCCTACCGTGGCCACTGGGCCCCAAAATCAGTAAATCTGCCTTCTCAACCCTGGACCTCTAATGTCAGCTCCGATTCATTATGTCCGCAGCCGAACTCCTGGGTCCCTGTGCCTTGTGAGGTGGGACCCTGTACGTGGCATGGCGGTCAGCGGCCCCGCCCCCAGACCCATAAACCTTAGATTCCTCACACTTCCCCACCGTCCCCACTGTCCTCACCGCCACAGCCAGAGTCAGCAGCGCCCCTTCCTCCAACAACGTCTTGTCAGCTCCCTTCGTCCCGTCTCACCTGCTGGCGGCCAGGGCGGGTGGCCCTCTTTCCCCTGCGGGAGGGACGCTGCAGCCCCCGGAGAGCTTTCGTCCTCCGCTCTGGAGGCTGACCTCGGGGAAAACAGACACCACGGAGCGAGGACTCCTACCCAGCAGGGCGCACCGAGATGCTGTCCAAGGCCACCCATTCCGTGTCCTTGCTGTGGCCCGTGACGGCGAGGAAAAGACTGGCTGCCCAGCCAGGGTAACTCAGGAAGAGACAGGCTCACGGTGCACTGGGCCAATCTGGATGGGCCCAGAGTCAAGTTGGATCAGGAGCAGGAAGTCAGAAAAGCTTCACTAGAATTAAATGCTATTTAGATCATGTTTCTAGTGCCAGAACAGACCTGGCTTCGAGACGGAGCAGGGAGCGGTTTCACCAAATAAATGATGGGAATGGCATCCCCGGGATGGTATTTCTCAAGATTCCGGGATATAATTTCTACTCCTCATTCAACAACATCGGCTAAGTGCTTATCGAGCAGCGTGCACCGCGCAAGGTGCGCAGCACAACAGACATGCGTCCGAGGCGCCCTGACAGGCATGTACGTCTAGTAATTTGTGCCCAGGTATTTCACTCCGAAAACAAACAAACAAACAAACAAAAAGCAAATTGAGTGTGAATGGAGTATCGTTAGTGCCTGCAGGGGGTCTGCGGGGCCCAGGCATTCCCCTCCCACACCAGGGTGCATCCTCTGGGGACGGCTGCCTGCCCCCCCGCCAGCCCCCGCCTCTGCCCGCCCCACACCGGCTGGGTAGGTGGCAGGGCTCCGGGACAGAGACTCAGGCGGGCCAAGCAGGCCTCGGGCAGCAGCCCCGGGTCGCAGAGCCCCTGGTCGGGAAGCCTGGTAGCTGTCACGGCAGGAAGTGAACGGAGCCCTGGCCGTGGTCTTTCTGAAACTGCTGCCGGTGTTTGCAGAGGCCTCCTGTGCCCTGGGCACCGTCCCCACCAGGTGACCCCACAGGGAGAGGACAAGAGGGTATCTGAGGGCCAGGGGAGGGGAGGACAAGGCTTTGGGTCCGAAGAGTCTGAGGCATGATGTCCTTGCCCTGCAGACCCCAGGACTCAGCCATGAGAAGGAAGGTGCTGGAAGTTTGGCCATTGAAACAAGTCTGTTCTGCTTCACCTGCCGTTTTCCAAGTACCTGGCTCTAGATTCCCGGCCGGTGGCCTTCCTTTGGCCCCTCTCCTGCGACCCCCACCTGTGAGCTCATGAGGCAGCCGGGACACCACCTGTGTCTGGAAGCCATGTGGGAAAGGCAGCCGTGGGACGGAGGTCTCCGGGGATGCTCCTGGAGGAGCTGGAGAAGATCCGTCACCCCACCAGCTCCAATGGTGCATCCCTGGCGGGACTCCGGGGAGAGGAGGTCTGACTTGGGCTCTGGGCTACGTCTTCACACTGGTCAGGGCCCTCGCATGGGGCTTAGAATTCACACCACGTAGGCAGAGAGCTTAACGGGCACACAGCCCACTGGAGGGGGGCAGCCGGGCCAGGGGAGAGAGTGCGGGCCGGAAAGGAGGCCAGCGCCGGGACGCGGGGGCGGCTGCGTGAGCTGCCTTTGTTGAATCTCAGATACGCCGCGCCGCAGGGCTGTGTGCCTGCCGTGACCGGTCCTCAAGACAGCTCTGTGACGTTAATTCTGAGGACAGGGGTCTAGGGCTCAGATGGGCCCAGCGGTGTCCCCAGGCCTCTGCTCTGCGGGGTGCTGCCTTCAGGCGATGGCCAAGGTTGGAGAGGCTGATGCCAAGGTCATGGCAAGGTTGTGGGGACAGGGGGGACCCAACTGGCCGCGTGTCGGAGGAACGGCGGTGTGGCGTCCGTGGCCGGAGCCAGCGGTTCCGGGTCTGGGGCCGTGGGCAGAGGAAGAAGCGCCAACAGAGGTGGGCAGGCTGGGAAAATCGGAGGAGAGAGCCATGGGGATTCCTGGCCATTCTTTGGGGTCAGGCTGGGGTGGGCAGGGTGGTCTGTCACGTCATCAGACGGGGGGTCTTGGGAAAGTCCTGGGGCAGCGGAGGCCAGACCCAGCGGAGGATCGCCCACCTCAGCGGCCCAGAGCGAGAGGCCAGCGGCTCGGAGATGAGGGAAGCAGCCCGAGCAGGGACGGAGCTCCTGAACTGCAGGAATTAGATAGTCACCCTCAGCTGGTGGTAAACCGGCTTCCAGGAGCCAGCGGCCGGGAGCACGCCTCAGGTCGCCGGGCTTGGGGCCCCGACCGTGGACAAGGCCACTGCCGTGGCAGCAGCCATGGCCTGTGGGAGCCACGCACAGGCCAGCGAGCGCTAGGGTCAGCGGGGTGCCGCCCACGCCCTCGCCAGCAGGTGCCAGAGCCCCTCCCAGCGCCAGCACCGTCCCCTGTGGTTTCACGGGGCCACCAGCCGGGCGGAGGCGCTTCTCTGCTGCAGGCGTCATGGCCGTCGCCGCTGCCCCTGCTTGGAGTGGGCATCCTGGGGGCAGACCCTCCGAGGGTGCAGCGCAGCACGTGGCCAGCGACGCACCTTGAATTCTGTCAAAATGCGAGCACTGGCACATCTTTAAATTAAAAAAAAAATTTTTAAGTATTTTTTCTTGAGAGACAGAGAGAGTGCGAGCTGGGGAGGGGCAGAGAGAGAGAGAGAGAGAGAGAGAGAGAGAGAGAGAGAGAATCCAAAGTAGTGTCCATGCAGTCAGCGCTCAGCCTGGCGTGGGGCTAGAACTCATGAAACCATCAGATTGTGACCTGAGCCGAAGTCAGACGCTCACCCGCGTGAGCCACCCAGGCGCCCCTCTACATTTTAATAAAAAAATCCATACATCACGTCGTCAGTATTGACTCCCTCCCGGCTCACACGCCCAAAATGTTTTCAGAGAACTGGGCTCCTGTGTTTCTCTCGAGAGCCCTTCGGCCAGGACTTTCAGTTCCTGCTGCGACACATCAAAGGCTTGGACGTCAGGACACGTGTCCCCACAAGAAGAAAACACTCAGCGAACGGGAGATGAGTGACATCTGGGGGGCCCGGCTGAGGAGCGGGGTCGCGGTGCAAGCCGTCACCTCACATCTGGAGAGACGGGTGAATCCGG
Source organism: Suricata suricatta (assembly GCF_006229205.1). Classification (NCBI taxonomy): domain Eukaryota; kingdom Metazoa; phylum Chordata; class Mammalia; order Carnivora; family Herpestidae; genus Suricata; species Suricata suricatta. The sequence continues at coordinate 2,013,175 of NC_043709.1, forward strand.
TGGTAAGTGACACTCTACTGGCCTGGGGAGATGTCGCTGGAGCCACAAACGGGAGGAAACGGGATGGTCAGAGTGACAAGTGTCTGGACGCTGAGTGTGCACTGGTGACGGGGTGAGGGCACCAGGGAGCCACCATCATGCGGGCCCCCCATGCTCATGAGCACCACGTCCAGGAAGCCCACCAGGGCCTCGGGGTGAAGATCCAAACAGGGCTGTCGGAGGAAGACAGACCCTCGTGAGATGTGCCTGAGGCTTCCCTACAGGAGGTGACAGTCCCCAGCTGTGGGCCACCGACAACGGAGCTTCAGGAGGAGTGCCCTCCGAGGTGAAGTACCGATGGAGCCCGGGGCAGGAGCCCGGACAGGCGTATACAGTGACTCTCTATGCAGCCTGATCCCACCCAGATCAACCCAAACACTCCCGTGGCACGCCTTTCCGTCTCATCTTTTTTACCCAACGCGGCTAAATACTACACAATTATTTGCCTTTTGGCAAAACAAAAGCAAAACCAAACCAAAAGAGGCGCCATCTAAAGAGACAAAGCTGGCATCAGGACCAGAATCCGACAGGGCGCAGAGTTTGGAACTCCTGGACGGGGAATGTGAAATCCCGAGGACAATGGGCTGGACGGGGACGGGGACATGGACAGCGCGCCGGAACACAGCGGTCACGTCAACGGAGACGAAAGCTCACGAAGGAATCAAAAGGAGACTCCAGAAGTCAAAAACTTTACAACAGGAACGAGGAACACTTTGATGGGCTCATCAGTTGACTAGACACGGCCAAGGAAGGAATCAGAGCTTGAAGACAGATCAGCAAATCCTCCCCAACTGAGACGTAAAGAGAAACGGCAGTGAAAACACAGCACATCCACTAATCATAGAACGATTTCAAAAGGTAGCATACGTGTGTGATTCGATACCAAAAGGAAAAGAAAGACATATACGACCAGAAAAAACGTATTATGGCTTGCTAGCTACAGATAGGTTTTCTGGGTGTGTACGTACGTGTGTAACATGTATGTGTGTAATAATGGCTAAGAACTTTCCCAAACTAATGACAGAAACCAAAACATAAGTTCAGGATGCAAGCATGAGTTTAAAAAATATACATCTTGGGGTACCAGGGGGTTCAGTCGATTAAGCTCCCCACTCCTGATTTTGGCTCAGGTCAGAATCTCACAGTTTGTGAGTTGGAGCCCCAAGCTGTCAGCACGGAGCCTGCTTGGGATGCTGTCTCTCCCTCTCACTGTGTCCCTCCCCCACATGCTCGCTCTCTCTCTCAAAAATAAATAAACATTAAAGAGATACTTCTAGGCATATCATATTCATATCATATTGAAGCATCAGCAAACCTAAAGAAGAGAAAACTGGAAAGAAGCGGCGGGGGGAGGGGAACACCTTAGCTGCACAGGAATGAGGGTAGAGATTCAGTAGATCTCTCATCAGAAACCACGCAAGCAGAAAGACAATGCAATGAAAAACCCAGACTTCTATACTCCATGAAATTATACATTAAAAATGAAGGAGAAATAAGGCCTTTTTAAGACAACCAAAGCTGAGGGCATTCGCCAGAAGATCTGACCCACACCAAGCAGGAAAGTGTTCTTCAAGGAGATGGAAAAGAAAATAGAACAGGAACTCAGACCTTATAAAGAAAGGAAGGAATAAATTTATTCCTTGGAGAAGGAATAAATGAGGAGAACGCAAAATCTCTTATTTTCCTTATTCTTTATTGACCAAAAAGATCGACTGATTATTGTTCAACATAACGAGAGTGAGGGCTTGAGGGGTGATTACAGTCAGAGCAAGAGGAGTGGGGGGAGGTGAGGCGATTCAAAGGCCCCTGCACGGTGTGTGTGGAGACGCAGTGCTGGCGGAAGGTGGGCTTTGATCGGTGAAACACACTAAAAATAGCGAATAAGCCTCCTATTGTTTAAATGAGTATAACACGGGAAGAAAAGAAATTAAATGGAATCTTATAAAATACTAATCAAAACCAGAGAAAAGGGGGGAAACGAAAGAGAGACAGGTGGCAGGTCCCACAGGTGCGGTGACAAGAGAATGAAGAGCAGGGGCCACGGCTCTCCAGGCCCCGAGCGCCGTCTCCAGGTCCCGAGCGCCGTCTCCAGACCCAAACCTCTTTTATTTGCCGCCTGTCTGGTAACAGCAAGCACCTGCCGCACAGTATCGGCATCTTGGAGGCTTGTGCCCCTGCGTGTGTTCTAGGTCAGGTCATGGGAACACCTGGCAGCAGCCAGAACCTCTGACCCCTGGCCTGGCGTCCCTGTGATGTCCATCTGGACGGAACAAGCCGTCCTGGCGGCTTCCAACCTGGAAAAGGACCTGCTCTCAGTCCCCTTCCCTCAGGACGTCCTCACAGCGCCTCTGGCTTCTTGTTCTCCAACAGGAAAAGAAGGGGGAATTGAAAGAGAAACAAGACCGAGTGCAATAAGCAGAAAACACTTGACAGAAGTAATCGATATGAATGCAATTCCATTGTTAAAACCACTTTAAATGTGAATGGTCTAGACACACTAATTAAAATACAGGGATTGTCGGAGTGGATTAAAAAAACAAGCCCCAAGCATGCGTCGTGTACCGGAGGCCCATCTCACAAGTAGTCAGAGAGGTTAAATGTAATTAAAAGAAGTCTAGAGTGGCTTGTACTGGTTGCAGAAAAGCAGACTTCGATACAAGGAAAACATCAGGAATGAAGAGCCGTATTCCATGTGACAAAGAGGTCAGCTCTCCAAGAAGACATAATCTTAAACGTGTGTGTAACAACAGTGTGTCAGCATACCTCATGTAACAAGTGAAGGAAGAAATGGGCAAACCCGCTACTGCACCGGAGCCGCCGACACCCCTCTGGCGGTAATGGATGGATCAAGAAGGCAGAAAATCATTAAAGGCACAGTGACCTGGGCAGCACCATTGCTCTGCTGCGTCTAATTGGCGTCTGCAGACCACTTCATCTGCCAAGAGCACGGCACACACTCTTCTTCAAGTTCACACTGACGGCGCGCTGCGACCGACCACCAAGACGCTTCATCCAATTTAGAAGACTAGGGATCATGGGTGTCTGTTCTCAGAGAGCTGTGGAATGAGACAGAAGTTGCCGGAAGGACGGTCTGAGAGGACGGGGTGGCGATGGCACTTCCCGTCCCCGGTCTTTCTCCCCAGCCCCATCGCCCCACCTACGTTGGTAAAAGCGCCAGGTCCGTCCCTTTGAGGGACTTTCTGCAGGATGCTGGCCGATCTTCAAAACTGTCAAGATCAGTGGACACAGAGGAAGTCTGAGGAATTCACAGCCGCGAGGAACGTGCCAAGACATGAGAACCAGTGCGGCGTGTGACCTTGGAGGTGGGCCTGGAAAGAAAGGGACCTTGGGTAAAAACTAAGGACATCGAAGTCAATGCAGACTCCAAAGAGTGATAAGGTGTGGCCACTGCCTCCTTACTTTGAACAAACACGCCGCGCCAATGTATGGCTAGTCACCGGGGCGTGCGGCAGGAGGGAACTTTCTGTTTTCACAAGGGCTTTTACCATTCAAAACTGTTCTAAAATGTATTATTTTTAAAATGAGACAGGCTGATTCCAGGAAATAAAAATCAAAAAGCGGAAACACATAAAGGTCAGAATGTGTCCTATGGAAAGAAAGTCATTGACGATCACAAAATTAACAGTCAGTCGTGCAGCGTCAGGAGGACGTCCTCACATCTGTCAAGGAGCAGGAAGTGGGAGCTGAGCACCCCTTGGATGTTTTCAGGGGAGGACATGGAGAAGCAAGCACATGAGCAACGCTGGCAGGGGGTAAGTTGGTGCAGCCACTACGGAGAGCAATATGGGAGTTTTTTAAAAGATTAAAAAATAGAACCCCCATCTATACGACCGAATAGATGCGAAGAAAATTAAATGGGCATCTTGAAGAGGTTCGTGCATTTCCGTGTTCCTGGCAGCGCTATTTATGGGAAGGTCCAAGTGGAAACAACAGTGTCCACCGAGTATGCAGGCTTTACGCTCAGTGGAATATCATTCAGGCAAGAGAAAGAAGGAAGTTCTAACATCTGTGACGACATGGGGGACGTGCTGTGCAGTGAAATAAGCCAGACTCAGGAAACAAGTACTGTATGATCTCATGTGTGTGAAATCTAAACACAGCAACTCCCAGAAGGAGAGAGCAGAGGTGGGTGCCAGGGCCTGGGGGGAGGGGGGGCGGGGAGAAGGGAGCAAATGTTGCGATTCTGCAGGAGGAGTAAATTCCGGGGATGTAACCTACAGAGATGGGCAGTCATACTGTATCACGTGTCTGAAATTTCCTAAGAGCGTAGATCTGAATGTTCTCACCGCACAGGCACAGATGCCCATTCTCATGAGCTTTTTCTCATCATCATTTGCACTTTACACGTGCATCAAAGTACCTTAAATACATACATCTCTTGTCTGTCAAGCATACCCCAAGAAAGCTGTAGGAACAGGAAAACTAAAAATAAATGATTTTAGAGATTAATACTGAAGTGGGCCAGCTTAGGGTTTGATAAGACTTTGGAGAAAATTATCCTTTAAATTAATTTTCAAATGATGTTGTTATTCATGCAAAGGTCACTGAAAAGACCCTGTTGGTCATGGAGGAAAGAAAAACAACTGTAAGATAACTGGCACTTACTAAGCATTTATAACAAACAAAAACACATCTGTGCTCTGATGTGGAGTAAAAATTGTTTTGCTTCTCAGATAATTACACAAATATTTTGAAACCCTATTCTGGATCGTTTATTCCCCAACCAAACAAGTTATATTAGTCTGCTTTGTTTTTATACCAAAAAATCTTTTATGTTAGAGTATACTAAAATGACTAAAATTATTTATAATAGTTATAACATTATGATATTTATGAAAATGTAATCTTTCGCTCCAGCAATATAACTGGTAAAATATTCCTCACAAGAATTAGGAGGACGCATTGACGTTCACAGTCTAAATATTATAAGGCCAGCTAGTTGGAAATGAACTTGAACTTTGATCTGAGGGTTATAAGGTCATGGAAGCAAAGAAACAAATTCACGGGAAAGGATACAAAAGTCCCGATGAAAAGGATCGCTGCGCCCCTGTGCTGAGGCCAGGTCAGCTGGGGGCTGGGTCTTCTGCCCAACTTCCAGCATCTTCCTGTGGAAGGAAGCAGCGGACGAGCACGGGCCGTTGGGGTAAGAGCTGCTGGAGGATCCGATGCAGAAACGGGTCTTGTTAGTCCTGAGCTGACTCAGGGCCGTGGGTAAATCGCAGCAGTTCTCAGCACCCAGTCCCAGTGAGTGCGTTGTGGGGGGAGGTGCCCACTCCAAGCCGTCCTTGGGCATCAGTGGGTTCCTTTGATTGCACTGGGTATGAGGCAGTCCACCAGGAGACAGGCCAAGGGCCCTGTCCTCCAAGACCGCCCGCCCCCCCCTCCAGACGCCGGGCGCAAGTCCGGGCGGTCACCGGTGCTCCTGAGCCGTGGTTACGAGTCAGGGGTCCCCAGGACCCCTCCTTGGGTTCCATCACTTTGCAGGCGCGGCTCACGGAGCTCAGAGACATGTCCCTCTGGCCAGATGGGGCTTGCAGGCGAGGCTGCCCTCAGGAGCAGCCACGGGAGGAAGAGCCATGGGAGGAGCAGCCACGGGAGGAGCAGCCACGGGAGGAGCAGCCACGGGGGGGAGCAGCCACAGGAGGAGGAGCCACGGGAGGAGGTGCAGAGGGCTCGGGGTTGGGGCACTCTCCCGCACCACCCCTGCATGCGCTCACCAGCCCAGCTCCTCTTCTGGGTTCTGACGGAGGCTTCCTGCCTCAGGCCTGAGTGACAGCATCGCTGGGCCCTGGGGACCGACGCTCCTCTCCAGCGCTTTCCTGTCCAGGTCCTGGGAAGGGGGCGGGGAGGGTGGGAGGGAAAGTGCCAGCCCTCTGACCCCCACGTGGGTTCTCCTGGTGACCAGCCCCCATCAGCAGGTGTGGCCCCCACCTTACTAACATGATAGAAGTCACCTTGTTGTTCTCAGCTTTCAGGAAATTCCCGGGGAGCAGGACCAAATACACGTTTCCTGTTATTGACCACGGGGTCACAACGACTGCACGGCTTTGGGGCCGGAAACTGGACTCCAGGCACCTGAGTGTCCTCCCTGCTGGGCCTCTTCCCGTGCCCAGGCCCGTGGTGTCCCCTGCACACTGGGGAGGCCGGCACCTCCCTGCCGGCTCCAGGGAGAACGGATTTGTGCAGCAGCAGGTGTGAGTCCCCGTGCGCTGCGGGTCCCCTGAGGCCGGAGGCCAGCAGCCCACCAGGTGAATGGAGGCACAAATGGGCGCGGGGGCTCAGGGAATGCCCTTGGCTACCCCTGCAGACGGCGCCCTCACTGCCGTGTGTGGACGCAGAGATCACGGTGGGGGGCACGGGGACCAGCCTTCTCCCTCGGAGCCGGACGGCTTCCCGCTTGGTGCACCTTCGACCGCCTCAGCCGTGGTGGAGGAGCCAGGGCAGCGGGGCTGCTTTGACCGCAGTCCTGTCCCCGGGCAGAGCCCTCGGAACCCCTCGCATTCCCCGAAGAGGCTGCCATGCCTCGTGTCCACGTCATCCTTGTGGAAAAGGAGAGAAATACAATTCTTCCAGGCCACAGAGCAGGCAGGCAGACCCCCGCTCCCAGCTGGCCTCAGTAGGGTCTCCAGCGAAATCACTGCAGACAGACAGACAGCCTGAACTACGGCCCCCGAAGAGCCCAGGATCTGGTCCCGGTAGAGGCAAGAGCTGGTTTGGGGGGTGGCGAGGGGCCATCACAGCCTGAGGGAGCCTGTGGCCTTCTCTCCGCCGTTCCAAGCCTCGCCCGCAAAGGAAAACTGGCAGAAAGACAGCGGTGCCCAGAGGAAGTGCACGGCATGAGCATCTGGCCCTGGCTGCCCTGGAGGAGGACACACGAGGTGGAAATGGCCCACGGGGGGCAGGCTGCCCACAGACAAGGTGGGGCCGGAGGGGAAGGAGGGAAGAGGCTGTGCTGAGGGCCGGGCCGCTGTCCCCCCGGCCAGCTCCCCTCCAGAGCGTTTTCCCTGCGAGGCACAGAGAGGGCAGAAGCCTGGAAACACGGTGGGAATGTTCTAAGACCACAGAACATGCAGCAGGCGAGTGTGGCCGGAGCCTGCCTGACCCCACATGTCTCTCCGGGCTCCGGGAGGCAGGACAGGGCAGGTGGGGAAGAGCTTGGGTCCAACTCCAGCTGTCTGCGGCCCCGGGCAAGCCACTCAGTCCTCCTGAAAGTCCGCTTTCCAGCCCGTAAGCCCTGGAATCAAATGAGACCATGCTCACCAGCAGGAGAGCCAGACAGCGCTTGACCCGAAGCCTTCGTCTGGAGACCCTGCGCGCACCTGCGGGGACCCAGGCTTCTCCGGGAGGGAGAGGGGCAGCAGTGGCCTGGGCCCCCCCCCCCCCCCCGCCCAGGGGCTCTTCCTTCATCTGCTGCCTCCTTTCCAGGTCCCCCACATCCTGTCCTCTGGACCCTTGAAGTCTTCAAACCTGGGCCGACCCCACAGCAACAGAAGGGCCCCACTCGGCCGCCAGGTTGCAATTCTTAATCCTTGTCAACAAAGGAAGCGCATTTTCATTTTGCATCAGGACCTGTGGATCGTGCCGTGTTTCTGAGTAAAAGCTGCAGGGTCCAGGCGGGCCGGCCTCCCTTGGAGAGAGGCAGGGAGTGGAAGGGAGGGGCGTGGCTGTGGCCGTGGCCGTGGACGGACCCGACCCCTGCTCTCCGCCAGCGGCCCGCAGCCCGGGACGGGGGGGTGGGGGGAGTGGGCCTCACGCCACCCCCAGAGCGAAGTGTGGGGCCCCCGAGCTCCCAGGCAGGGGGGACAAAGGCGGCCGCTCCTCAAGCAGGATCCTCGGTGGAGACGGACCAGAGTTGTGCCTGCGGGTCAGAGCCGGGAGCGGTGGCTCACGCAGGTGTGAGGACAGGCAGTGGCAGGACCGACCCGATGGCCGCCCCGGACCGCAGTCAGGCCTCAGGCTTCTGTCCCCAGGCTGCCAGCCGCCCGGCGCTCTCCCCAGCGGGGCCTGCTGTGAAAATCCTCCAAGATGAGAAGTTATTTAAAAGTGTGCTCAAAGCCATAAAGTATTAAAGAAATGTGAGCTATTATTAGCTCTGGCATTTAATACAACATCATTAAGGCTGTTAACAGTTTGTTTTTAATTTTATAAGCGAGGCTAATGCTTGTCTAATTTTGAAATGTTTCCCAAACCCCTGTAATGAGTATGTAAAAGGCTAAAATGATGGAATTTGTAAGCCTCGGAGCTCCGTGGGGGAAAGGGGCCGCATACCTCCTGGGAACAGCTTCCTTGCCACCAGTCTGTGTCCCGGAAGCCCTACCCCGGGCGTGAGCACCCGCAGGCTGGCAGAGGACTTTTTTTTCTTTACCAAGAGATAAATTCAAGTAGCAGCACCGTTGGGAGGCGAACGAGGTGCTGTGAGCGGCTGTGTGGGGCTCCCCGACTCCTGCGGCTCCAAGAGACACGCCAGCCCTGTGTCCGAGCGCGGCTACGCCAGACTTGCACACGGTGTGGTGCTAGGGTTTATGAGTCTGAGGCAGGCCAGGAGAAGGGGCGAGGCGAGCTGGGGACACACCCACACGAGAGCAGGAGGAGAAAGCCGGAGCCGCGGGAGTCTGGTACCCAAACAGACGGAGAGCCCGCAGAGCCCGGCGCCGGAGCGGACACTGGCCCAGGGCGCAGCCGCCCCTGCTTTCAGAGGGCGAGGGGCCGGGCAGCAGCCCCGTCACCTCCACAGAGGAAGCGTGTCTGGCCGAGGTTCTGTAGGCTTTAAGCCTTGAAATCTTTTTTTACATTTTTGGATGAAACATTTTTGGATGAAAACGTCTCTGGAAATGCTCTGCAGGCACGCTGTCACCTGGGTCTTCGGATAAGCCAGGCGCCCCGGGGCTCCGGGATGCACGAGCGCAGGGCGAGCCCCGGAGAGGCTGGCTCCTGCCCCCACAGGCAGTTGGCTTGTCTGAGCAGCAGCAGAGGCGCAAAGCCGGGCCCCTGGCCAAAGCGCCAGCGTTGCCCGTGCCCCTTCCGAGTGGCCCTGGGAGCCTGCACTCCTCCGTGAAGGGCGATGGTCGGTGCACCAAGAGAAACTCTCCCCCGAGAAGGGGGGGGGGAGGGGGAGGGTCCGATGGGGATGGTCAGAACGTCCTGGGCCGCAGAGGCGCCCTCCGGGTTCCCAGGGAAACCGAGCCGCGTGTGGGCCCTCCTGTCCGTGGATCCTGGGCACTCACCGCACAGCGGCCGGAGGCGGGGCTGGTGGGAGAACCAGCCGGGAGCCGCGGGCAGGATAACGGAGGAGGAAGGGGGCGGCCTGCCCACCGCCCGGCCGTGCAGCGCTCGGGACCCACGGAGACGGGCGGACCGGAGTCTTGCGTCAGGGACCAGGGCCTCCAGACGGTGCGCCTCCCTCCGCCAGCCAGCCGCCAATCCCCACTCGTCTCTTCTTCGATCTCAGAAAAACAGAAACTATTCGAGCTTTGCCCAAGAATGAAACAAGCTAATCCACGTCCACCTCTCAGCCTGGCGTCTGGCGCAGAGCCCTGAGCAAACAGTAACTGATGTCACCGTGCTGTTTGCCACTTACAGGACACGAGTGCTCAACAAACAAGTGTGTAAGGAAACCCACGACCATCACTGGCAAGGGCGCAATGGGAGAAAGGTGCAATGGACCCTCCACCTGCCTCCCGCCATCCTCCCCCCATCCTCC
>NC_043709.1:2023034-2024877 GCF_006229205.1 Suricata suricatta
CACCCTCCCCACCCCCCACCATCGACCCCTCGTGGCCTGTCCCCATCCAGCACAGCCTCCGGTGACCCTCCCTCCGTGCACCCCCAGGATCCTCCCCACTCGGTGCTCCCTCACACCCCTCCTTGTGGCCGTATCTTCTGTCCATCTGCTTTTGCTGGTCATCCCACGTCAGGCAGCGTCCGACCCGCTGCGCAGGGCGGAGGGGCCGCACCAGGCTTGCTCCGGACACCATCAGTCCCCCAGGTGGGGCCGCGGGGCCTGGAGAGATGGGCTCCACAGTGACCACGTGCCCTCCGTGCAGGGAAGCCAGCGGGGGCTGCTGGGCCTCGAGGTCTCAGGGCGAGTTGGGGGCAGAGACCCAGCCCGGGAAGACCAGAGGCCCTTGACCCTTCCCCCCAAATCTACAGTGGGGGCACCCACTGGGAAGTCAGCCCGAGGCCACTGCGGGGGCACCAGGACCGTGCGGCCTCAGCAGGGCTGTGCCTGGACGGCCCTGGGGCACCTGCAGGGATGGAGGCGGGGGTGGGGGCAGCCAGGACACGGCACAGGCCTGCGCACCCTCGTGGGCATCTCCCGCGTGTCCTGAGACTCGGGCTCTGTGTCTCCTGCAGGGCCGTGCACTCAGCCCATGTCCTGCTTCTTAGTGTCATACAGCTCCAGCCCCGGCCCGCAGGCAGGGGTCCGGGGACACTGGGGCACCCGCACGAGTGTTCGTGGAGGCAGGAGGTCAGGAGACGCCCCAAGGGCTTCCCTGTCACAGGTGCTGGTGCTCACGGGGCACCTTGCTCGCCCCCAGGGGCCGGCAGGACGGTCTCACTGCGCCGGGCCCGGTCTGGGAGGTGTGGCGGCCTCCAGCCGTCACCCCGGCAGGAGGCACAGGTGGTCTGAGGTCTGGGCAGCAGAACAGCCCTGGTGGGTGTTGAATGTCGTGTCGGCGAGATGCCAGGACGCAGGGGTTTCGAAGTGACATGGGCGAGATGGCTTCCCTCCAGGCCACCTGACCCTGGGAGGGGCACCCTCACCCTGGCTAGGGGTCACCCACCGCCGGACGCCCATCCCTCGCATCCGGCGTCCTGTCTCTGGAGACTCTCGCTCCTTCGAAGATCAGAAGAACTCGCTCTGGGACTCGGCTCTCGTTAGCTGACAGGACTCCTCCTCGGCCCGCCTGCCCCCGATCTCGCTCCTGCCTTTGAAACGTCTGCGCGGAGCTCCCTTCCTTTGTCCACACCAGCCGGCTCTCCCCGCGCTCCTTCCTCCTGGGCAGGAAAGTACGCAGGGGGCCCTCTGGTCCCGCTGAGTGACGTCCCAGGAGGCTCCCTGTGATCAAGTGTCCGGAGCTCAGCGCACTTTAACAAGCTCTTGATGAGCACCTACTGTGTGCCAACCTCAGGGCCCGGGGGCACAGAGCTGGGTAATTAGTGGAAGACGCCCCTTAAGAGACTCCGGTCTCCTGGGGAGCAGAGCCGGAGAATAGAGGGAAAGTCTCCGAGGACGGTTAGACTCCCGGAGCCGCTGTCACCGAGGAGGGGACCGTGGAGGCTGGAAGCCACAGGCCCCTCCCATCTCCCAGCTCCAGGGCCAGAGGTCAGCAGCGAGGTGAGTCCCTGTCTCCTGGAAGGACACTGGCCCTGGGTTTCGGGCCCTCACCCAGGTGAGCTCAGTTACCCCTGCAAAGACCTCGTTCCAAATATGGTCATATCTGAGGTTCCGGGTGGGGGGCTGAAATTCACCCCCTTCAGCTGTGGAGTAATAGGGGTGAGTCCTGGGTACAGAAGAGCTAGAGGGGAGGGTAGATCACCTGTGCCCTGGGAGGGTGGAGAAGGGGGGGTCTGTGCCCTGTGAG
>NC_043709.1:2024977-2033978 GCF_006229205.1 Suricata suricatta
CCTGGGAGGGGGGAGAAGGGGGGGCCTGTGTCCTGGGAGGGGGGAGAAGGGGGGATCTGAGCCCTGGGAGGGGGGAGAAGGGGGGCTGTGTCCTGGGAGGGGGGAGAAGGAGGGGCTGTGCCAAAACTGATTCCCTGTCGCCTTAGCTTTTGGTGCTCGGCCCCCACATCTGCCCGGCTTCAGGGCTGGACTGTCTCGAGGCTTCGTTGTCCCTCCTTTCTCTTCGAGGACGAGGGCATCTCCGATGGACCCACATCCCCCAGCGGCAAATTCTCCGTTTCCTACGAAGCAAGCCTGCACCGGCCCGTGACCCACCGCGCGGGCTGAGCCCACAAAGGCCGTCAGTGGAGCTGAGGACACAGTGGGTCTCCGACCCCCGATCTGCTGGAAGGTCCAGAAGACTGATTTTCTGTTGGGCCTTCTAGAGGAGCCTGGGAAACGACAGGCAGCCGGCCTGCGGGGCTGCATGTCTCCGGACAGGTGCCTTGGGCCCCAGAAGGATGGGCGCAGAAAAGCTGAGTCCTCAAAGTGCCCGGTCACTGCCCACAGGAGAGGGACGCCGGCGGGGCACGGGCTGCGCAGACGGCAGAGGCTCGGGGTGGGACCCGCCGCCTTCCCCACCGGCCGCCCTGAGGCAGGAGCAGAGCTGCCCCAGTGGAGGGGGAGGCGTCCCCGGAGCAGAGCGCAGCCATGTTTGGGGATCCGTGACCACCAAGCGGGACCCCTCGCCCGCGCTCCAGGCGGGCCCTTCCCTTCTCTCCCGCCTCCAGGAGTAGGTCAAGGGGCCCCTTCTCTGCCCCTTCTGTGCACAGAACCTGCTTCCCAGATTTTGAGCTGTGGATTCAAGGGCAGAGGGCAGCCCTGCATGGCTGGCACACAGCAGGCGCTCAGGAATGCTCCTGGAAGGAAGGCACACAGTTGCAGGGGCCTTCCCCCCACCCCTTGAAGGACAAATGTGCAAATGTGAAGTCAGGGATGTGCCTGCAGGGCTGCGGGGCAGCGAATGGTCCCTTGTGTGGCCCAGGAGTGAGGGCACGCCAGCGGGGGTGGGGGCGGGCGGCGGGCCCTGGGCTCCCCACCAAGAGGGCTCCATCCTCTGTGATGCCCTCAGGGACAAGTCCAGCCAGGACCGCCTCTCGCCTGCCATCGTCACTGCGCCGCCGGTTCTGAGGCTCTGAGGCAGGAGGCGTCCACGCAGGTCGGCCAGGGTTGCGGACGCTGAGAAGGGTGGAGGTAAGCAGGGCCATCAGGGGTCCGGCGGGGGAGCCCTGCGTGACAGCTACAGCCCTGTGCTCTGCGGGGAGCCCCTCCCCCCACGGCCAAGGGCGGCTGGCGGCCGATCTGCCCGACTGTCTGCCGAGAGAATCCCTCCACTCTGGCAAAGCGTAGGATGCGTTCTAGCACGAGATGGGTCATTTCCGTCCACGGCTCAGGGACGGCCCACCGGCCACGTGCTGCCTCCCTCCTGCGGCCGCCACCGCCCCCTCCCCGGCCTGAGCCTGTGGGCAGGAGACCTTGTCAGCCCTCCAGGGGAGCGGGCAGGGTGAGGACACGGCTCCCCCCTCCTCCGGGCCGGCAGCTGAGCCAAGAGCAGCCTGGGCCCTCGTTTTCCGTTTGTCTTCTGTCTTTTTTTCATATTAGAGAAAACTTGTCACATCTCTCGCACGTTGTCACTGAAGCCTCATTACTCTGAAATGTCACTTCACTTAGGAACATCATTATGCACAAACATATGCCTCAAATGACAGGGACTGCGGAAAATTTGAAAAGATGTGATTTTTTTCCCAAAGCCACATTTTCGTGGGGACCGAGTCAACATTTTGACATCCAGCAGCGACAAGGGTGCGGACGGCGTCTTGGAAACCTCCTCGCAGACGTCATCCGGGTATTTTGGGCCTGGCGAGCCGTTCCCGTCACCGGGCAGACGGCAGCGGGTCCCCGACGGGAGCGGGGCACGAGGCAGCCGGAGGCACGAGCCCTGGGCGCCCGTGGACGCTGCCCGCAGGTGCCAGGCCCGGCCACACTGGCGCAAACGCTGTGCTCTCTGCGAGAGGGCAAGGGCCTCGGTGTGCAGCCGTGGGACAACGTGGATCCCAGGCGGGGAAGGACGTTCTCATGTTCGGGGCGGCGCTGAGGGCGGGGGAGGACCCGGAGTGGGGGGTCTCCAATCACGTTGGTTCTGGAAATAGCCAGTATAGTTATTTGGTTGCTGACTGCTTCCACGGACAACTGTTGAACACCTAGTGTATGCATTGCGCCGCCGCCTTGGCTGGGAATTAAACAGCAGGGGACCATGGACTGTCGCTGCCCGTGGCGTGAGGGCCACTCGGCCCAGAGGCGCCGGGGACCCTGGGGAGGCCACACGGCACAAGCCCCAGTGGCGACGTCCATACCCCACCGGTGGGTCAGGAGCCGGGATTCAGATCGCTCAGTGCTGAGCAGGGAGCCCCGAGGGCCCCCCGAGTGCACGGTCGGCGCGGACGGGCGGCGGTCGGCGCGGTGGGAGAGCGGGCGCTCAGGACCAGCCTGCGGCCCCGTTAGCGCCCTGGCGGGAGCCGCTCTTCTGGAGCCAGTGACCAGGTGGGAGGCGGATTCGTCCTGAGCGGCTGCTGATATTGCAGGGTGAGCCCGGGGCCCCGAGGGGGGTTCCTGCGGGCCGGTGGGGGGCTGTGCTCCACGGGGTCTGCCGGGTCTCACTCTCCACTTGACCGTCTCCTGCCCGAGAGCCCAGGACCGTGCGCCGTGTCCACTGCTGACAGCCTCCTGCCCTGGACCCGAGAGCCTGCACGGAACATGGTTGAATCAATGAATGAAGATCGAGAGTCACAAAAACAAGTGAGTGTGGGTGCAAAGAAGAAGTGGGGGAGCCCGGAGAGGCGGGCGGGGGGAAGGCGCCTAAAGAGCAGCGGGCTGAGGGGCGCTGGGCCCCGCCGGCCCTCCCCCGAGGGGCCCCGCGCCTCAGGCCCAGGCTCCCGCGCCCGCCTGCAGACAAGGCCCAGTTCAGCAGCTCCGTGCGGCCCCACTTGGAAACAATCTTTCTCTTTTCTAATTTTCTGAGCCATTATTACCACATAAGCTGGAACACAAACTTGCACTCGTTAAGAGAGTGTTTCTTTTCACATATAGAATTTATAGAGTCAATTAACCGTTACTTCATTTGTGATCTTAATCACCCCAACGAGCAGTGAAATGTCGGTCAGCATCCGTACGCGTCCAACCCGTGAGGTCCGCCTCTCTGTCCCCGACCCCGCGGCCAGCAGCCGGGCGCGGCTTCCCTCCGGCTTGCCGGACGGAAGATAAATCAGGACGCTCTTTATATGCCCAGTAGTTGCTGTTTAAGTGCTTTCTATAGGGAGTTTATGTATTTCCATTTGGCTGCTTTAAAACTAATTTTTTTTTAAATTAAGGCTTGTTTGTAGGACATTCCAGATAAGAGGCATATGCTTTCTCTTTTTTTAATGTTTATTTATTTTTGAGAGAGAGAGAGCATGCGCTAGTAGAGAAGGGGCCCAGAGACAAGGAGACGCAGAATTGGAAGCAGCCCCAGGTCTGAGCTGTCAGCACAGAGCCCGACGCGGGGCTTGAACCCACGAACCGAAAGATCATGACCTGAACTGAAAACAGACTGAGCCGCCCAGGCGCCCTGAAGAGGACCGTGTTTTCTTACTTCCTGTGGCTGACTCTGCGGGGCAGGTGGTGAGGGATGGAGACGGAACCCCTCCCCCTTCATGACTTTAGAGCAGGATCCTGGCTGGGGGAGCCTGGGGAGGGGGAGGGAGAGCGTCACGTGTGTTCCAGGAAACGAGGCACAGGCCGCTCAGAGCTCGCCCCGTCCCGCCGGGCAGCGGTGCAGGCTGGGTCCAGCCCCGGTGCTGCTGGGATGGCTCATTTTACGCATCCACTTGAGGGGCCACGGGGCACCCGGATCCTTGGCTCCTCATTCTCTTGGGCGCGTCCGTGAGGGCGTGTCTGGGCGGGATCAGCACGGAGCCGGAGGAAGGATTACACAGATGCCCTCCCAGCGCCGGGACACGCTCAGCATCGGCACAGAAGCCACGACCACAGCCGGGGTGCACCGCTCACTTGGGTCAACACGCGCCACGTCCCTGGTCCCCCATGCGGAAGGACACCGAGCCCGCTCTGTCTCCACCGCCACCGGCTCCCGGGGTTCCTTCTTAAACATTCTGTGGATGTATTGACACAAACCAATCAAGCTGAGTTTTCTGGGTCCCACGTTTAGGTCGCCAGCTGTCATCTGCTGTATTAGGGGCCAAATGGCACACTTTTCATTTCCCCAGGTCGTGCGAAAGTAAGACACTTTCTAAATCTCTTACACGGCAGGTTTTCTCCTACGCCCATGGAGACACGGATGCCTGCGTGGCACTTTATGCTGTTTGGAGACAGGTCACCGAAACGGCAAACTTATCCTTCATTGTAGGCGATGGGAGACTTGTGGTCCCCTCTCTCGGTGCGTGGGGGATGACCTCGGGGACACCCACACGGATCAGTCAGGGAAATCCGGGGCGGCTCCTCAAGACAGCAGAGCAGGAATTTTAAATCCTTGTCGGTTATCCAAAGACCAAACAGTCAACTGTGCACGTGCATTTTGGTTTTGTTTCAGAGCAAAGTACATCCGATCTTTTTGCAAAGCATGAAAATCCTCGAAGTCAGTCTTCACTTGGAAATTTCCTTCCAGAGCATTTCCCCAAGGGTGGAGAGAGGCTTATGAATTTGTGGTGGCGGGGAACAGTTTTACTCGGCTTTTCAGCAAACACGGAGATTCCCAAATTCTTGTGACGGATATGCCACACAAAGACTATTTTCCTAACATACTGAGAGTTCCTACACATGAATAAGAGTGACCCACAATAGGAAAAAAAAAAGGCCAGAAAATAAAATCTGGAAAGTTCTCAGAAAAGGAAATGATGAACGGATCTTATAAAAATGAGGTGTTCAGTTTCACCAGAGCAAGAGAAACAAAATTTTAAAGGATAATGCAGTTTCAGCTCCACCTACAAACTGGTAAAGATCAAAAAGCTCGGTGACATATCCGAATCGGCAAGGATGCAGAAAAGCAGGCACTTGTAAAAAGTGTTAAAAAAGAACAAAGACCCAGAATAAGAGCGCATTCGTCCGGCTGCCTGACTGTTGCGAGCTGGTCTCCTCCGCCGCCGGACGGGAACCGTGCCCCGGCTGGCCGGCGTGCGGACCGCACGTCCTGGGACAGTCCAGCCTCTGTAACCGTGTGAGCCAAGTCCTGAACCACCACCTGCTGTCTCCGTCCCTCTGCAGAACCCGACGCACCTGCAGAGCCTGTGCCCTCGCTCAACACGGAGCGTCCCCAGCACGGAGCAGTGCTCAACACACGCCGATGGACGGCACAGCCAGGCCGTGGGTGACACGCCTCGGGAGTGGCTCCCCGGTGACATCAGGCTTGACCTGACTGCAGAGTCCCTTCGCGGATGGCTGCATCCTGCTTGAGGGGCCCAAACAACTCGATGACATCCTTGAGACATGACCATTCACGACTTGTTTTTGCTTTTTAGCTATCGCTCTTCCGGACATGCGCAAGGCAAGCGTGGCTCAGGGGCACGACAAAACCACCAGAGAAAGAAAGCTCTGCGTGGTCCAGGGAGACGGGGGTCACAAGGACCATGCACCCCAAGAGTACAGTCCTTCAGGTGCACGTCAGTGTGGACGGAGCCCTATCCTCCAGCAGCAGCCCTGGTCCCCACAGCGGCCACACCACTGGAGGGCTGACCAGTACCCTCGTTCCGAAGAAGCATGTTTTCCACTGAGTGAGACTCGTTCAGTCACCGGAAGCTTCTTCCTTTCTGTGTCCCAGCCCCTTCCTACCACTGTCCAAGAACTCTCTGCGTCTTAGGACTTGGCAGACTTGGTGGGCACACGGACCCCTCAGACACTGCCCCACGCCCGCCCTGGTGCTGACCTGTCCTCTGTCAGGGCCACGCACCTCGGGACGGTCCACCCCAGGCGTGGCGAGGCACCTGCCCTCCCAGCCACGCCGAGCTGCCTCTAGGTCAGGGGTCACTGTAATTCTGGTCCGTAAGCGGGAACACCCAGAGAATCACCAAATCCCATCTCAGACTGCCTGGCCGGCTCTGCTCACAGCCAGAGGAAGGACTTGGTCCCTGCAAAGGAGTCCGTGTGAAGAGGACTTTATTGGAACAGATGTCCCTGTGTCATCTGACAGGAGCTGCCGGCAGCCTCCTGGCATAATTCTTCACAAACACAAGCATCCCTCTTACATGAAAGCAGAGAAAAACAGCTTGTAACTTTGCTTTACTTTGTGAAAGTTCCCGGGTAAAGTGACTGGCATCAGGATTGGCATCTGGGAACCCAGGTACCCAGTGGACAAGTCCTGAATTTCAAAGGTGCCCGTCATTCTGGGCAGGGGACGTGAAAGTGCTGGGAATTGCCAACACTGATGGGAAGCCAAATTCGGTGCCAAAGGCCTTGTTTAAATCGCCACCCGTGCATCCGTCAGAGCCAGGCTGCATCCGGGTGCCATCTGGCATGCCGCGAAGAGCAGGGATTCTCATCTCAGTCCTCCTCCTCCGAAGCCTCAGCATAATCTCGGGCTTGTAACTTAACCTCCCCGGGCTCTAATTTCCTCATTTCTGAGGGGCTCACAATACTCGTGCCAAAGATGGCATCTGTCTTACGTGACAAAGTAAGTCATTTTAGTCACTGGATGCGAAACGCAAAATAAAACCGTGTTTGTGAAAGTGTTCTGCGCAGCCTGAAACACGGCATAGCTTCCAGACGCTGCCATCCGTCCTTGGACGGCCATCCTTCAGTCCACCGCACAGCAGGCAAATGACAAATGCCAGTCACTGTGCTGAATGGAGATCCTGTGCGGGTGGGTCCCTGCCGCATCTTCAATACACGGACAGGAAGGGACGTACAAGTTACCAGCTCGTTAGGAGACCAAAATCATCCTGAAAGGTGTGTGCGCTAAGGCCATGAGGGGCCAGGCGGCGGGCCGAGGAATCCAGGGGAGCTTTTCTCAGAGCTGAATCTAGAATCAACTTCAAGGGCACCGGCCGTGAAATACTCAGGACAGATGAATCCAGGCTTCCAGCTGAACAAGCAAATGGCTTCATAGAGAGAGACTTGTCTGAAAGGTTTTGTCCATCTAGGGGTGCAGAGAACAAGAGCTCCTTCTGGAGAAACGTGTGTATCAGGCAGCTCATCCTACCTTGCGTGCGTAACACACAAGCCCAGAAGTTATGTGTTTTCAATCAGAGGCAGGCACAGTGAGTAGAGGAGGTGTGGGGAGGGGAGGGCTGGTCTACGCTGGCCTTGACTGCTCTTGGATTTGCCCACACACTGGATTTTTAAGCGGCAGCTGAGGAGCTAAGAAGTCAAACACAGCTTCTGGAACTCTTAATTGGCCTGGAGATAAAATCTATTCTTCAGGACCTTTAAAGATAAAAGCCCTAGAATATGATCCAAACTTTCATTTAGAATTTCTGGAGGGGCTACAGAAGAGTAGGAACAAGCCAAAACGAGGCCAGAATTTGCCAACACTGAAACCCAGCTTCAAATAAATGAGTTCATAGCTTGGAACTAGCCCCAGCACAAAGCCTGCCAGAAGAAATAGTAAATGCTTTTTTGAGGGGAAGGAGTACCATCTCCTCAATTTTTATACATCATGGCTGACAAGCAACAACAAAATGTGTCAGGCATAGCAGCCTGGAAAACAAAGCCAAGAAAACAAAGAAAAGAGACAAAACAAATGTTAGAAACGGATCCATAAATACCCATGTGAAGAAGCCATTTTATATAAACTCTAAATTAACTAAAATTTAAGAATATGGATGAATGATGAGGAATTTTATGAGAACCTAAATCTATTAGAAATGGATTAATTCAAAATGACAACCTTATGGTATGTAAATCATACTGCAGTTAAAAAAAAAAGAGGAAAAAACCCAATAACACAAAGCAGTAGCCATGACGTTATTTTGTCGAGATCATAAAAATGCATCTAGATGATGAATAAGTGATCAACTCCACCATATGATGTAAGTGGGTGTATGAGGTTCCGAGCAATTTTCATCAATAGTGTATTATATGAGTTCAAGGAACCTGACAGCAGTTTCGCTGGAAGTCCAGGCAATACGCTTCAGAGAACCATCTCACATCGCTAAAGTGTCCGCTAAGTTGGGAGAGAGACAGGGATGTCGAAGGCAGCGTGAAGAATTTAAGTACAATTGTGTCATGAAATATGAAATTGAAAATGTTTAAAACCGTGTCTCTGAGTTACCAGGCATTTTATGTGTGGTCGTAATTAGATCTACGGAACCAAAGTAACAGATATTACATGTAAAGAAAGAGGGTGCGTGAATGAGAAGATGGTGCAGTAGGAAATATCTAGTCTGCAGGATCAAGGAGAAAAGGACGGAAAGTATTTCAAGGGGGCATGGGAGACATTGAGGACATGATGGAAATGTCCAAAACATAAGTAATTTTCAAAGAGAAAAGAAAAAAATGGAACTCATGTAATATTTGTCTAACTTTCCCCCATTTTAGCCCCCCAAAATGAAATGTGCATAAATGCACACACCCATAGAGAGATGTATTTGAGTCAAAGTTATAAAACCAAAAACAGGGAGAAAAAGCTAAGAAATCAACAGAGAAAATAAAATGAATCACCTTGAAAGACCAATAATAAGAAAGAAGGTTCAACTGAAATATCGGAATCCCAGAGCCAAGAACACGTCACCCACACAGCTTGAAGGGAAAGAGCCCCGCCCAGAATTCTGTGTGCTAAAAAATGTTTTCCCAAGGCGAAGGCAAAATGAAGGCATAATCAGACTATTACTGCATTAAACACTAGTAGAACTTTATCTACAGAAAATACCACGGAAGTTGTTTGGGTAGAAAAGAGACTCCCAGGATAGACATAGAAGTGCAGAAATGGATTGTGTATAAATTATACCTATAATTGCAACCATAATCATACACTGTAATA
>NC_043709.1:2034078-2035208 GCF_006229205.1 Suricata suricatta
TTAAATCAGTGTTTAGGTCACATATGAACAGACTAAGTACACTAATGAATAGATAAAAATTTCATACTAAAGTAAAACATATGCCCTATATTCTTACAAAAAAGTAAAGATACAGAAACGTCGGTGGATAAAGGATGGATAAAGGATGGGTAAAGATGTACCATACAAACAATAGCTAATAACCACAGCAATGACCTAGTCACGGTACTGATGAGGCCATATAGCCATCAAACATCAGACACGGTGAACTTTGAAGCACACGGGATTGCTAGTGAAAAAAAGAGACACTTTATAGGCACCAAAGGGTCACTCCTCTGGGGAGATAAAAATTCTAACAATATTGTCACCGAGGAACATAGCCTCCAAGTACCCATGAGCAAAGACCATAAATTGACAAAGAAATCGTTGTTACGAGAGATCCTTACAAATCTCACTTTGCAACTAAAAGCAAAAACAGACAAAAAGGTCAGTTGCTGAACAGAAAATTTAATAGATTTAGTGGATTTAATGCATATAGAGAAGATGTGCCTCCAGCAGAAGGAGGCTTTGCTCTGTCCCCGTCCGTTGAACCACAAAGCAAGTCTCAAGAAATGACTGTGAGGTTGAAGTCAGGCCCCCGCATTCTCTGGCCACGACAGAGCTGAGCTAGAAACCAGTATCAACATGAGAATAATAAGGAGGAGATAGTTTCCAAATATCAAAAAAAAAAACCAAAAACCCAAGCAACACATTTCTCAATAAATCATGGATCAAAGAAAAAATTCGCAAAAGAAAATTAATAAGAAATATTTTGTCACATCTGATTATATGACCACAGAGAACAATATGTGAGGTGCCGCCTCCGCTGTTTGAGGGGGTTTAGGGATACAATTCGTACATTCAAAAAGGCTAAAGGTTCAAAACCAATCTGACTATCAATTTCAAGCAGTTAGGGTAAAGAATCAATTACATTTAAAATGACAGTTAATGGGGCGCCTGGGTGGCTCAGTCGGCTAAGCCTCCGGCTTCGGCTCAGGTCAGATCTCACGTTCGTGGGTTCGAGCCCCGCGTCAGGCTCTGTGCTGACAGCCAGCTCGGAGTCTGGAGCCTGCTTCCAGTTCTGTGTCTCCTTCTCTCTGTGCCCCTCCCCC
>NC_043709.1:2035308-2083538 GCF_006229205.1 Suricata suricatta
AGCCCCGCGTCGGGCTCCGTGCTGACAGCTCGGAGCCTGAAGCTGCTTCCGATTCTGCATCTCCCTCTCTGTCTGCCCCTCCTCTGCTCACATTCTGTCTCTCTCTCTCTCTCAAAAATAAATAAACATTCAGGGCGCCTGGGTGGCTCAGTCGGTTAAGCATCCGGCTTTGGCTCAGGTCATGATCTCACGGTTCGTGGGTTCGAGCCCCCCGTCGGGCTCTGTGCTGACAGCTCAGAGCCTGGAGCCTGCTTCAGATTCTGTGTCTCCCTCTCTCTCTGACCCTCCCCTGCTCCAGCTGTCTCTCTCTGTCTCTCAAAAATAAATAAAAAACATTAAAAAAATTTTTTAAATAAATAAACATTGGGGCACCTGGGTGGCTCAGTCGGTTGAGACGCTGACTTCAGCTCAGGTCATAATCTCCTGGCTCATGTGGTTGAGCCCCGCCCCGGGCTCCTTGCTGTCAGCACAGTCTGCTTTGAATCCTCTGTCCCCACCTCCCTCTGCCCTTCCCCAGCAAATTCTGTCTCTGTCTCTCAAAAATTAAATAAGAAAATTTCTTTAATTGGAAAAAAAATACTTCTGCCCTCAAGCACTGTAAGTTAATAAATGTGTGGCTTTTAAACCATCAGGTTTGTGGACATTTGTGACGGCAGCAATAGGACACCAATACAGAGACCAACGTCTCCAATGCTCACGGGTGCAAAACCCCGAAGGTGAACATCAGAGACTCAGGTCCAGGGACCATGACAACAGGCAGTGTGTGGCAGTCCATTCCGTCCACGGAGGGGAGGCCGGGGTGCAGAAAGTCAGAGGCTCATTGAACGCGGGTGGCTGCAGGCCCCCGTGCAAACAAAGAAGACAAATTGTACCAACATCTCCATAGACAGATAAAAGGCATTTGATAAAATACAGCATGTACTCCTGGTTTAAAGAATAATGATTTCCACAGACTTGTTATACAAGGAAACTTGCTTCATCTAATAAAAACCACTAAAAAAACAGCCCTAAGGAGCATCACGATGACGCAGCACTGGGGGTCTCTCGCCCGGTGTTGGGAACAAACGTCCCTTCTGTTCTGGCACGCGCTGAAGTCCTAGTCACCGCAACAAAGCAAGAAAAAGAAATGACCGTTGCAAGACGGGGAGAAATACGCTCAGGTGACATGATGTTGTAATATGTTCTAAGGTTTCTACGGACAAACTAGATTCATAAATAAGTACATTTAATAAGCCCGCCGGATACGAGGCCCAGGTACAAAAGTAAAACAGAATTTAAAAAGACTCCATTAGCCATGACTGGATAACTCTAAATTCCTAAAAGTAACTAAATATGTCCAAAGATCTCTACACAGGAAATGACCAAATAGTCTGCAGAAATTAAATAAAAAGAATGGATTGAAATGCGGAATAGTTAAACACCAATCCTTTCCAAGTTGATCGCTGGTCTAATGTAATCCTAAAATCTCAGCCAAAATGTTTTCGGGAACAGCGATTCAAAAAACCATTCTCAGCCAGTTCTGAAACCGGTGTGGGAACGGACGGACCAGGAATAGCGGAGACAGGCTTAGAAAAGAAGGCGAGGCAAGAATGGCGGCGCCAGGAATCAAGATTCACTGGAAAGCTCAGCTCCCGGGTGAAGGGAGTGTTGACAAGCCAGGACAGACTAGCAGGCCGGCGGACGGGCGGACAGTCCGGCACAGACACACACTTTTCAGACAAATAATTTTTCCCCGGGGGCGGCCCACAGCGGCGGGGAGACGTCTGCTCAGTAAACGATGCTGTGTCCACTTGACATGCGTGTGGAAAAAACACACCTCGTCTTCTTGCACTGGCACACAAAACTGATTTCCAGAACTGTTGAAAATCTGAATGTGAAAAAGGGGCAAGTGAGGAGACTCTCTTGGCGATCATCCGGTGGTAGCGGTTCCTCAGCAGGTGCCAAGGAGGCGCAATGGATCCCGCAGTAGAGTTAGGAACCTGTGGGGCGCCCGGGCAGCTCAGTCGGTTGAGTGTCCGACTTCGGCTCAGGTCATGACCTCACGGTTTGTGGGTTCGAGCCCCGCGTCGGGCTCTGTGCTGACAGCTCGGAGCCTGGAGCTGCTTCAGATTCTGTGTCTCGCCCACTCTCTGTGCCTCCCCCGCTCACTCTCTGTCTCTCTCTCAAAATAAAGACATAAACAAATTAAAAAATATATGGAAGCCGGCATAAAAAGAAATGAAAGTGAGTCACTGCGAGGAAGCGGCTTGCGGGCCGCGGGGTCGGGAGGCCCCAAGCCCCAGGGCGCACCGCAGGCCGGGCTCCGGCGCCGACGCAGCAGTTCTGAGGTGTAACCTCTCCTTTCTCGGGAAAACCTTTGTTCACCCCTTCGACTGACTGGACGGCCCACAGACACATCACGGGGAACCTGCTTCCCTGACGGTCAGCCGGTGGCCGTGTCGGGGACACGCACCACCTGCCAGGAGACGGCCACCCTAGGACCTGAGTGAACAGCCCGGAGGCTGGCCAGCCTGACCACTACAAGTAACCACTGCAGACCCCCCAAAGGCCACCCTCCCACAGAGGCCTTCTCCGAATGGCCACTGTCTGTCCTCGCCTCCATGTCCCTGTCCGTTGGTTGATTTGCTTCAACAGGGCTACCAATCACCAGGTTTGCTGTGCAGCCTGGCCTCCCGTTTACTCTTGTATCTGGACCCTGAGGACGGTGGGTGTGACCCCCACACCAGGCAAGCCCGGGACCCCAGTGTTACAGAGGCCCCTGCGGCACGCTTCCTCCGTCCAGCGCCTCGCGTCTTGTGACACTGGACGGTGTCCACCCCCAGGGCTCTGGGCAGGGGTCTCAGCATAGGGGAGACAGCAGCCTCTGGGGGCCCGGCTGCGTGACGGACTTCTCCAAGCGCTCCAGCCAGCTGACCTCAGGGAGCCACGCCCGCATCCGTCGGGTTTCCTGACCTCCTTGTGCCATGACGAGATCCCGCAGATCAGAGACCTGGAGAAAAAGCCCAGCCAACCGGGCTCTCGGCTGCAGTGCAAACTTGGACATCAAATAAAACGCACCCACCAGAGCGTGCCTAGCCAGTCACGACTGCTGTAAAGAATTACCTGTGAATTAGTCTCTGCTCTGAGTTTTTCTCCCCATCAGTCATTCCGTGAAATGAAATTAGGCAAACAATGAAGGGAAGAGGCGCTGATCACAACTGTCTGACATCCGCCTCCAACATCGCGTTAGGAGCACGGGAGCGGCGCAGGTGCGCCGCGGGCTGGGGACAGACGGAGCATGTCACGTACTCTAGCGCGGGCTTCCAGGGCGGGTGGGTGCTCTCCTGAAGCAGTGGGGCGGGTGGGGGGTCAGTCTGGGAAGGGGTGGGGTGGGGAGTTTGTTTGGGGAGGGGCAGGGTGGGGGGTCGTTCCGGGGAGGGGTGAGGCATTCTTTCTGGGGAGGCAGCTCCCTGGCAGAGGCTCCAGTGGGAGGCCTCCCTGGAGGGAGAGGGGGCTGCATCCTCCGCAGGTGCCGCCTCCTGGGAGCACCCATCACCCTCGGCACATGACTCAGAAATCGACCCGCAGCGTCCTGCCCACGGCCGCCCGGCCCCGGAACTAACCAGCTGTCTGAGCGGCTGACTGTAGGAACCGCACAAGACAGGCTCAGTGCGGCGCGGGGACCGCCTGTCGCCTGGGGGTCGGCAGAGCCCCCTCGGCCCCTGGGCGTGGTTACTCACCCCCCAGCAGCCTGGAGCCGGGCTGCAGGACCCGGATGTGCTTCGGGCGGGGCAGCTGGGTGTCCTCGCTCCCTCCGGGGAGGGCCTCTCCGAGCTGTTCAGGGAGCACCTGCCGGGAGGCGGAGCAGGGGCTCCGAGCGGCCGCCGGGGGGTCCCAGACACGGTCCTGCCGCGTCACAGGAACCAGAGAGAAGGCTGATATCCACGCGAGCCTGGGCTCCGGGGGCCGCGGAGGGTTCACCCGACTCTGATTCAGCCTTTTGCACCTCCCTCTCCCTCTCTGTCTCTGTCTGTCTCTCTGTCTCTGTGTCTGTCTCTCAGCCCCTGAGCTGCCTGGGCTGGCCTCCGGATAGAATCCTCTGCCCTGAGCCTCCTGCCCCTGGAACCCCCAACCTGCTTTCCGCCAGCCCACTCCGCTTTGTAAATCCCTGCGGACCGCGAGGCCAGAGCGGTCTCCCCCCAAGAAGCCCCGCCCCCACCCCGCCAGCACCCCGTGAATATGGTGTCTCCTTGCGCATCTGAATCCCTTTTCCTGGGGACACTTGAAATGGGGCTGGACGGGAACTAGGTTTTCTTTTATTATAATTGATTGAATCCAGATAGCCACAGATGGCTAGCGGCTCTCCAGGCAAGAATGCAAACTTACAGGGGGAAACTGAGGCAGGGAGCAGGTGGGGTGGAGCGTCCTGACGCTGGCCTCCCAGCCGAGCAGTGACAAGGTGGCGACAGTCCAGGCCTGTCCCGGGAAGTCCCTGCGTCTCCTCCCTGGGCTGCTGCTAAGCGGACAAGACCACACAGTTGGAGAGCAGAGATGGGCATGAAGCCCCTCTCAGGTTTGAGCACCTCCTGCGGCCCCGGGGCACAGGGATCCCTCTCCGTGGGGGTGAGGGGTCTGTCCATCACGCTCCTGCCAGGGCGGGGGGCTCGGGGAGGCTCCACCCCCCCACATCCTGTGACTGAACCCCACCTCCAGCTCTCTCCCTCCCTCCCACGGAGAAATGCAGATTTCTTTCCTAAAGCTTTTGCAGGGTCATCAGTGATAGGAACAGTCCGGGCCTCGTGTGGCCCTGGCTCCTTCCTCTGCGGGCTCCGGACACCCGTCCCTTGTCTGGCTCTGCAGCTGCCAGGGTGGGGTGACGGACAGGACAGCTCTGTGCTGGGGGGCACTGGCTGGAGGTTAACCCAGCTTCCAGGGAGCTGGGCGCCTGCAGGGGGCGCCGAGGGAGGTTTTGCTGTCCCCCCCCCCCCGCCCCCGCCTCCACCGCCCACAGTTGAGAGGTGTTCACTCAGGGGGTCAGAGGCTCCGACTGCTGTTCCGGTTTTGGCAGACCCGCAGTGGCCCCTGTGCAAACTCCTCCATTTCCTTGAGTTCCATTTTCTTCCTCGCCTGCCTTGTGGAGGCCAACAGGCTAAACGGAGCCGCCTGCTTTGTTGCCAGGAAGTCCGGTGCCTGTCCCCTCAGCAAAGCCCGGCGCTCCTCCTCCAAGAGATCTGCGCAGAGGACGGGGTTGCTTCTGAGGGGGCTCGGGGAGCAGCCAGGCCATGGCAGAGAGCTGGCCGAGAACATGGCCCCAGTGCCTGGGGGGCTCAGTGGGTTGAGCATCCGACTTCGGCTCAGGTCATGATCTCACAGTTCATGAGTTCGAGCCCCACATTGGGCTTTGTGCTGACAGCTCAGAGCCTGGAGCCTGCTTCCAATTCTGTCTCCCTCTCTCTCGGCCCCTCCCGGCTCGCTCTCTCTCTCTCCCAAAAATAAATAAATGGAAGAAGAAGAAAAACAACAACAACAACAAGACGGCCCCTCGTTAAGCCCTGGAGAGCAGTGTGCACCCCAGAGGTCACACCGCCTTGAGGCCAAGGTCCTGGCATTTCGTACCCATGCCGGCCTGGCTTTGGCAGAGGTCTCCATGATGTTACAGAGGATGGACAGGTGAGCCTAAACCTGTTGTCCTATGTCGAAGGGCTTCTGGGAATTGTCATTGGCCGGTCAGGAAACCCCGGCGGGGGCCTCCGGCAGCGTGGCGGTCACGCTCCATCACTGTGCTGCTGCTGTTACAGTTACAGCGTGCCGTCCCCACACGGGAGGTGACTTCCTCAGGTCCTGCCTGGAGCCTGTCACTTGGCTGGAAGTCCGTATGAATGATCCAATGGGTGACTGTGTGGAAAGACGGCGGGCAGACCCAGGGACACACACAGAGACTGGCGTGTGTGGGCATTTTAAACCTCCTGGCACCGTTCCCCACAACGTCAGCCTTGCAAACTCGAAGGCTCGGGAAGACCCGCCGGTGCGACAGGTGGTGAAGGAGCCGGAACCGTCCGGTCAGTTCACCCAAAGCCATTGACCAAAGGCATTGTTCTAATCAATGCAGCGCAATGTGCCTAATGGGGTTCCCAGAAATAGCAAAATAAGAATGCAATACTTGCAGGATACTTCTACTAGAAAATGCTTTGCTGCTTTTCGGAATCTCAAATCTACCTGGTCATCCTGCATTGTACCCGGAAACCTGGCTCTTGCAGGCACATACGTGACAGTCTGCAAACGCACCCTAACCCGGATCCCACACGGGATTTCTCTATTTACTGATTTAAACAATCAACGGCAATAGTGACTTTCATGAAAGCAACCCGGAGTGCAGAGCTGAGCTGAGCACGGCCCGTTCTCTTCCGGGAGCCACCGCAGACGGACGCTGTCCAGCGGGAGGCCCCCCACGCTTTCGTGAATTCCCTCCCGGGCGGGAAGCAGTTTAACGGAAACAGGCTGGCGTCTGGCCAGCACCCCAGCTTGACCCCGAAGGACGTCCTGGACAGTCAGGTGACTCGCTGCCGTCACGTCTGAGCCCGAGCTGGGCCACCGGCGGAGGAAAAGCCGCGTGACTGAGCCCTAGTGAAGACTCGGTCTCTGCCAGAGCTCGGCCAGACCCCGTCCAAATGCGCTCTCCCAGCAGGAGCGCCCGGATGGCTTCTCACAAAAGCCCGTTTCCCAACCTGGCTCCCTTCGTTAAACAGACTTGCTCCGTCTTTGGCCACAAACTCAAAGGGATGATGCTGTATTATCTATTGTGCGTGGTCAGGACATATAGGATATTTGATGGGGGAAATGTTCAGCTCCTCGGAAATTCAATTCCATTAAATGCAGCAAATGTCCATCCAGTGCCTATAACTGCCTATCACTTTGATGGGGAGCGCCTATCCAGGATTATTTTTCAAACCAGAGTATTCATTAGTCAAGATACAAGATTTCCAACGGACACTTTGGTCGAGGCACTGGGCATTTTCTCAACCCCTTTTCCATGTCCGTCTTCCATCAGGGACAAATGGGGGACAGTGGTCCGGGTGACACTGGCTGCATGCCATGACCGAGAGTCTAGTGGGAGAGGTGGCCATCGGAAGAGACCCAAGGAGACCCCAGTAAGGGGCACTGGCAGTGGGAGGAGAGGGCAGGAGAAGTTCATTCAATGGGGGACATGGAGTCCAGCGTGAGGGTGGCCTGGAGCCCCTGGATGACAGGGGCTTGCTTCGTATTGCCTCCCCGGCATGCGGGGGCGGGTCGAGCACCAGGTGGTCAGCGGGTAAACAGGCGCCGACTGGCCACAGGCCCTGAATGATGTGCAGGGACTCGAGGGCCGCGGAAGCAGAGAGCGCTCCATCCTAGCCGTGACTCCGCAACTGGAATCTCGCAGAGACGTAGGTTTGGGGAGCGAGGATAATACAAGCAGCAGGGGTCAGTGAGGGGGGTGCGCGTGGGGGGCTGCTGTGCCCTGGCACACACGGTGGGGACTTAACCCACAGAACGCGCTCTCTCCCCCGCCCGTTCCCGGCGCAGGAGGCCTGAGACCCGGGTGTCCGCAGGGCTGGTTCTTCCACAGCTCGGGGCAGGGCGGAGTGTGCTCCCGGCCTCTCTCTGGCTCCCGGTGTTCCGCCGGCAATGACGGGGGTCCTTCTCTGCTACTGCATCTCTCCGATCTCTGCCTGCATTTTCACACGGCGTCGTCCCCGTGCCCATGTCTCTCTGTCCAAACGCCCACATTGCCAGTCCTTTCAGCTTGGGGCCCAACCTGCTCCTGTACGATCATAACTAATCACACTTACGACACCCCTATTTCTTTTTTTTTTTTTTTGAGTTGTTCTGGTCCCTTTATTTATTTTTATTTATTTATTTATTTATTTAATAATAATTTATTGTCAAATTGGTTTCCATGTAACACCCAGTGCTTCTCCCCACAAGTGCCCCCCACCATGACCATCACCCCCTCCCTCCCTCCCCCTCCCCCTTCAGCCCTCCACTTGTGGCACCTCTATTTCTAATGAATCTGAGGCACTCGGAGTCAGGACTTGAACACGTGGTCCCTGGAGGGAGAGTTCCACTCCGGAGGCTGTGTGTGTGGTGCTTCTCTCCCACTTCATTATGTTTGGCTATGTTTGCGGCCACTGTCGCAAGGAGGACCGTGGTTTACAGCTGGGGGCAGGGGACGCAGGAAGAGGGGGTCGAGCGTTCACTGTGTGTCCTGCTTCAGGACTTCACATTCATTTGGTCGGCAGCATGACCCTGCAGGGCGGGTGGCCGCCCTGTCCTGATCCTATAGCTGATGGAACTGGGGTGCAGGCAGGGGAGGCGGCTCGCCCCAGCTCCCAGAGAGTAAACACAGCTGGAGTCTCATCTGGAGTCTCCCCTGGTGCTGTGGGGGGAGGAGGAGCCCCGCTCAGCGTCACCAGCCAACGTGGGGGCACGGTGATGGTGACGGTGACGGCACAGTCACAGACTGCAGGATGGACCCTTGACCTGGGGGACTCACGTGGGTCGGATCTCAGTGGTACAGGGACGCCAGGTGGGAGCTTCTCCTCTGCATTGTCCTCTTCAAGACCACGGTCAAGGTGACAAGAGCTGGGGGCACTCCAGCAGGCGGGGTGACGAGGACCTCAGTCCACACCAGGGAAAACCAGGGTGGATGACGTCACGTCACAGGCTGCTGCTGTGACATCCCCGACCAAGGAGGAGGCATCATCTGCACCTCCCATGCCACCTGCCCCTCCACCAGGAAGAGGGAGTGAAAGGCAAAGACACAAGAGACAAATCCAGGAAAGAGCCTCAAGAAGAGATTTGAATTTTGCGTTCAGCAACAACTCCGTAGAAACTGAGTTAACCAAGAGACACGTGGTCACACCCAGAGAAACGGATGTCTCCTGGCCAAGCCCCTCCCTTCCCCCCCGACCTCGGCACCTTCCCCTGTCTGCTAGGAAAGGGGCACAGGAGCCAATGAAACCAGATGTAGGGATTAGAGAGGCGCATGGCCTGTCTGGTCATCTGACTTGCAGAGAGCACATTTGGACCTCCTTCCCTGTTTGGGTTCAAACAAGGAGCAGGCGTGCCCACAGGTGCGACAGAAAGTGCACCGAGTCTAAAGGCCAGGAGACGTCCGAGGGCTTCTGGGCTAAAGGGTGCTCACCCCTGCCCTGTAGCAAACGGAGGTCTGTCTGCATATTCCATAACGGTATCTTGAGCACTTACTGAGCAAGGTGACCGCCAGGTGCAGAGGCCACTGAAGGGAAAGATAAGGAGGGTCCGAGGGTCTGTGGGGGAGGCTTTCATGGCCTGTGTCAGGGAGGCTTGGAGGGGGCAGTGTTGAGGCAAAGAGATTAGTTCGAGCTGATGGATGTGGCCCTGGGGATGGAGGAGCGAGCGAGACCCAGGAGGTCCGTTCCGGGCCAGCCTCCTCCGCGTCGTGTGTTCCGATGCGCAGCCCGCTGTCGGGCTTGCCCCGGAATTCTCCGTCCTGGACAATGAGGCACACAGAAGAGCATTTCTCAGATGACCTCAGCACGGCTTCCTTTCATTGCAAAAAATACATGTTTGATGATGCACTGACACTTTAAAGAAAACTGTGATTCTAGGTCAAAGACGGTGGGCTACGGCTTTTGTCTTTGGGAAGTTTATGGTAAATAATTTCCTTGGGGTCACGTTGGGTGTTTCCATAGGCTCCGAGCGCAAGGACGTGACTGTTTGCCCCGTCCATTAATCCAGAATTCCCGAACCCGAGTTATCATCCAACACTCGGGGGTAATAGTTGACATCATTGATCCAGCTGTCTGGAAAATTATATTATGACAGTGCTTTCTCTAATAATCCATCAGGAAAAAA
Source organism: Suricata suricatta (assembly GCF_006229205.1). Taxonomy (NCBI): domain Eukaryota; kingdom Metazoa; phylum Chordata; class Mammalia; order Carnivora; family Herpestidae; genus Suricata; species Suricata suricatta. The sequence goes on from NC_043709.1 coordinate 2,045,164, forward strand.
GATCATTTGGTTCATCTCGTAGTTCTTTCTCTCCGAAGCCCGACATCGCCTGTAACCCCACCATTGATCAATATAAAGCTAGATTCTTAAGTGCATTTTTAATGACTTCTCGCCATGGTTGGGAACAATCGGACGGAACAAACGTGGGCTGTTCTCGCCTGCACTGGCCATCTGTTTCCATCTCAGGCTCCTGGAGGCTTCCCTTCAGTGGCTTTGTATCAGGCAATTGTTGGAGTTGGCGAAGATGAGCTCCAATTGAGGTGTAGATAAATCGAAAGTTTAAAACACAAATCATTGAAGTTGTCTTGGAACTTAATTGCCTCTTTGCCATCTGACATCTCCCCTTCTCCATCAGGCTACAGAGATATTACTCAGGGCTCCAGCCGACCCTGCGTGTCTGCAAATGAGTAATTGTAGGGATTCAAGGGGCACGAGAGGAAAAGGCTCTCCGGCTGAGAGAGCAGAGGGGAGCCCGGGCGGTCGGGGGCCTCCCTGACGGCACAGAGCCTGCAGGCTGGGTCACACGGGCACAGGGCACGGGCCGGGGCTGCTGAGGCTGGTTCTGAGCTCTTCCTCCTCCGTGCATGGCCTTCCACCCACGGGACTCCCAGAACTGTCCCCACGTCCTTAGGAGTGACTTCTGTATCGAACAGTGGACTTTCGACCTCGAGGAGAATGGCAAAGGTGTTTCACTTTTGTGTTGTCCCCTAAAATCTAAATGAGAATGGAGCATCCTAGGCAGTGGTGGTGGGGGGAGGAGGGAGTCTAGCAGAGGGCCGGTGAGGATGACCTTCCCCAAGGTCATGTTCAGGAAGAGAAAGAAACTTTTACATAATATTATGCCTGCTCTGGTCACTGAGCATCACTGTGACCCTGACTTCAAACGTGATGGATTTGCTTGGTTCAGATGTGACTTATTGTGTGTTCTCTTGTGTCTGGATTCTTCTTTTCCACACTCTGCGTGTGAGATGCAGCCCTGTTTTCCACGTCCGGGCGGTCTGGGCGGTGTACCTGCATGGCTTTCCTGTGCCCAGATCAGACCACGAGGCATGTGCCCACTCTGCTGTGGCTGGACTTGGGGGTTGGCAGTGCTTTGGGGACATTACGAATCAGACTGCCGGGCACGTTCCTGCTCACGGCCGCATGCATTTTCTTTGGCGTTTCCCAAGAGGAATGAGTCCTGGCCCCCAGCGCGCATGTGCGCTTTTAGTGAAGTGTCCTGAAGGGTCAATACGTTGTGCCAATTTGTGTTCCCACCAGCACCATATGTCGGCTTGGGCTGCTCCACATCCCTGTGCACACTCAGTGCTGTTTGCCACACCCAAGTGGTTCTTATTATGACAAGTATTAACTTCTCTCAAAACCATAGACTTTTTATGCATTGAAGAAAAATGTAAAAAACAGAAAAAGTTAAAAAACTGTCTAATGACCCAAAGCTCTCTGTTTTCCTAAACTTTATTGTCTGTAGACACCTAATCTTCATTTAGGATCAGGAGTATGGTATACAATGCATATTCAGTATACAATGCCGTAGCCTTTCCTTGTTTCCATGGAACATTCTATGACGGGCATATCCCCCACCCATCAGAGAGTCACTGAGGTTGGGACTTGCCCTGCATGACCCTGTTTCTTGGGAAACATCGGACGTACCATGTAGTGCTACAGGATGGGAACTGTACCACAATTCACATTTCCAGACCCTAACAAAACTTACCATCAAAGATTTAAAAAAAGCAGTCATACGTAATCCAAGGAGCTTTGTCCCCAGGACAAAGTACAACATTTGAAGAGGCAAAACCAAATTCAGCGCCCAACACTGTAAGAACATGATGTCTATGGTCCAATAAAAACTACAAGTCATGCAAAGAAGCCAAAGATACGAACCCAATGTTCAGAGAAGAAACGTTAGCCAGTGGAAACAGACCAGGAACAGCGCAGATAACAGAATCAATAGTATAAGGTTATTTTTTAAAAACTATCATAAGTACGCATCGTGCATAGAAAAAAAGCAGAGGAAACTCTATAGATAGATTTTTGAAACACCAGCTGTAAACTACATAAAGGATCCAAGACAGTGGTCGGTCCATTTTGAAATCCCCTGGTGCCAACAGATTCTTCATGAAGACTTAAACAGAGCACAGGTCTCCAGGTGAAAAGTGAGGGACTGAGATTAGAACAAAATTAGGTTTTCTTTCAAGAGTGACACCAGGGATGGAGACTGCGGACCAATTAGACACTGAGAGAAGGTCTTTCTAATGCTGAAAACGGACAGTAGGTCGCACCTTGAATACAAGGTCCTTCGACAAATGCACAGGAAAATCGTGGACATTCTGGCAGACTGCTGCCGGTCGTTCCCAGAAAGGTGCACCCAGTGGGTGATAGATGGAGACACTGAAATCCCCAGGAGGGCAGAGTGGAGTCAGCAGGTGATTCCAGACAATAATTAGGATGTGGGGGGACGGGGCTACCTGCGGAGATGTGGACTTGAGAAGTGTGGGACACGGATGGCGCGTGATCTCTAAATGCCCTTCCTCACCCCTGCTCTTCCTTCATTTCTTATTGTCCCTCAAGAACCGTCCTGGCCGGAGGACAGAACTGAGGGCGCTCACCAATGGTGGTGGCCGTGTGGCTCCGGAGGCGCAGACAAGCAGTGCCCGCTGACGACCGGGTGGCAGAGGGCCGGTGGCACTGTGTGTGCTGCAGTGGTCCCCTTCTCCCAAACCCGCCTCGAGGCCACCCTGCCCTGGAGGGGTGAGGACACTGAGGGCAGAGCCGTTCAGCAAAAGGCCCCACAGTGAGGACAGGACTGGTCCGGACTGAGACCAGCGTTTCCTCTAGAAGTGGTATTCTTCTGTTCTTATTTTTATTGTAGAAATTTCAAATGTGTGCAAAACTAGAACAATATAGCAATGCTGCTGGGGGGAACCCGCAGCTCTCACTCTACCTCACCCTTGCCCAGTGTCCTAGGATTCTTAAAGTGAATGCCAAGGGAAATATAATTTCCTCTTTAAATATTCTGGTTTGTAACTCACAAATGAGGAACCCGCTCCATAACCCCCGACAATCGGTGTCGATGGCCGTTATGTGGACCAGCGATGGTGGGTGATCGCTAGCAACTTTGTGTATGACTGTGTGCACGGGTGCATGTGTCTGTGCCCAGGGGCGCACCCTGCAATTCCGTTCTCTGCCTATGAAGGCTCCCATGGTCTTTTGCTGGATTCTCTTCACATCTCTTTCCCTATGGATGTGACTCGTTGAAGAAAGCAGGATGTTTGTCCTATGGCTTCCCACAGCCTGTCTTCCACTAACGGCGTCCCCATGATGACATTAAAATGCTTAGTGTCGGGGCATCGGGGGGCTCAGTCAGTTCAACATCCGGCTTCAGCCTAGGTCACGATCTCATGGTTCTTGGGTTCAAGCCCCACGTCAGGCTCTATACAGACAACTCAGAGCCTGGAACCTGCTTCAGATTCTGTGTCTCCCTCTCTCTCTCTGCCCCTCCCCTGCTCACACCATCTCTCTCTCTCTCTCTCTCTCAAAAATTAGTAAAACATTAAGAAAACAAAAGAATGTTTAGTGGCTCCTGTGTTTTTTGTAAGTGGATAAGTCTACAAGCGTGATCAGATTTAGGGTTTGCAAGAATATTTCACAGATGATACTCTGCGAGTCTGGTGACTTACACGGTGTCAGTTGTCTCTCACTGGGTGACGTCTGCTACTATTGGCGATCACTGCCTGCACCCATTCAGCCATTAGGGTCGAAAGTTGTAATATCAAACTTCACAGTTTATGGGGTAGTCGCTACCTGGAGTTGTTTTATAAAGAGACACTTCACCTTGTCTCCTATTCTCTTACCTTGAGGTAAATTCAAACAAGTCAAGCCAAGCAAATGCCCATGTTTTCCCCGAACCTTCCAGTCTCCAGGTCGGGTACGTTCCCCCCCAGTATCCTCCAATGCTGATCAACGAGTTGGTTTTTCAATAGTATTATGAACTCATGAATTTAAATCTATTTAATGCTTGCCGGAGCATGGAAGTTCATATCTCTGTGATCCCGCATTTCTTTTTCTGAGTATGTCTCATGTGACCTTGGTTGATTTGGATGGTTTCTTGCTGTCAGGTGTGAAGAGATATTCCAAGTTTTCCAAACATATTTTCTGTCCCAGCCATGGAAGTCAGCGATTTCTCCAGCGGATGCTAGTCCCTTCTGTGGGCAGTCGTGGTATTTAGACAGAGGTGTCATAACCACTGCGTAGTGGGTTCCATGATAGAAAACACCACTGTGTACATTTAAAAAGTTAAAAAAAATAGGGGTGCCTGGCTGGCTCAGTCAGAAGAACATCCGAGTTTTGATCTTGCATCAAGAGATCTTGATCTCGACTCTTGCTAGAGTGGGAGTAGAAATTACCAAACAAACAAACAGAAACAAAACAGAACAAAAAAACCTTTTTTAAAAATACAAAAATAATTCTGCACATTTTATAAGTATAATTAGATGTCAGAGTTAACCTAAAACATCAAGGTAAATGTCTGTGAATGGGAAACAAGAAATAGGAGCAGAGAGTAATGAATTATTAAAAAAAGAAGAAAAGAAAGGGGTTTCCCGGATGACTCAGTTGGTTAAGCGTCCAACTCACGATATCAGTTCAGGCCATGATCTCACAGTTCGAGGGATCAAGCCCGTGTAGGGCTCTATCCTGCCCCTCTGGCATTTGTGTATGCGCTTCCTCTCTATCTCTCAAAATAAACAAATAAACCTTTTTAAAAAGGAAAAGAAAAGAAAGGAAGAAGGAAAGAAACAGATTCATGTTTTATGAACTGAAATGTTAGTGAATTTAACTTCTCTCATCTGAAGGTTGATTAGTGAATAAATGAAGTTTTAAAAGGAAAGAAATTGTTGGAGATCCTTTCAGAAAATAGAGCCACGGTTGGCGGGAGGAGACGGCGAGTGGCCCCTAGTGGGTGTGGGGTTTCTTTATGGGATAATAAAAGTGCTCTGGAAGTAGGGGTGATGCACATCTACTTGTAAATATACTAAAAACCACTGAATTGTACCTTTTATAAGGGTAAATTTTATGGCTTGTAAATTATATCCCAATTTAATAAAGGAAAGAAATACTATGTTCTATCACCCTTCTAGATACACACACACCGTAGAGAAACTCACAGGTGGAGTTGGTGCTTGCTGGTCAGGGATCTGTGCGCAGCCTGCATGTGTCCCCGAGGCTGGGCTAAGGCTGCAGGACACGCAAGGTGGTGTTCCGCACAGCGGCCAGAACCTATGACTACGAGCTACGGAGCAACCAGGAAAAAGCTTAAATACGTGGTGTTTTGTGCAAAACGCAAGAAGCCAAATGAGATTTACAGCACGCTCTTTGACATAAATTTTAATACATTTTTCTGTATGCACACACTGCCTACTTTTCAGAGTTTCTCATCTATCTAATTGCATAGTCAAACCCATCAGTGCACGTGCCGAGGCAAGAGGCAGGGCCGGGGGGGGGGGGGGGCATGAGATGCAGCCGAGGAAGAGCAAACACGGAATGGAACGGAGAGTGGGGGTCCTACCTGGACCCGCGCGGTCAGCAGCTGGCCGTGAGCCGAGCCCGCGGGGACCCTCTCGGCACCTGAGGCCCCGAAGGAAAAACGCGGGCAACAACCTAGGTTCCATCCAAGTGTGTTCTTAATTCACGGCGCCTTCAAGACGTCCTCTCTCCTGCCGCCCTTGACATTCCTGCTCCAGCAGGCTGCTACCTCCAAAATCCTCTTCTTTTTCACCCGCACTTTCCAACTCCAAAATTACCTCAATTCACTTAGTTCTTATCTTTCCTCTTTTTGGAAAGCGAATTTTATCCCTGTGGCCAAGCCCTTGCTCTTGGTTCTGCTTCTCCCCCTTGGTGCTCAAAGAAGTCCGGCGCCCAAGTGACTGGGAAGCAGGCGAGCCAGCACCACTGCCCACCATGGGGGGTGGGCACCCGAGGGCAGGGCATGGGGGCAGCAGCTTACCTGGAGCAGATGCCACCTCTGCGCTCTGACCCCTGGCTCCTTGTGCTCCTCTGTGCTCCCAGGATCGGGTAACCCAGCCTCTGCCTTGCTGCTCCCCAGCTCCAGGAGTGGGTCCTTTTTAAAAAATTTGTAATGTTTTATTGATTTTTGAGAGAGAGAGAGAAACAGTGTGGGCAAGGGAGGGGCAGAGAGAAAGAGGAAGACACAGAACCCGACGACAGGCCCCAGGCTCTGTGCTAGCTGTCAGCACAGAGTCTGACACGGGGCTTGAACCCACAAAACACAAGATCACGACCTGAGCCAAAGCCAGACTCTCAACCAACTGAGCCACCCAGGCACCCCAAGGGTTCTTGTTTTTTAATTTGAGTTATTTATGATTTGCTATGGTGTTCCCTTCTTGAGCTTTCAGCCACTAATACCCATGTAACCAATTCCTTGTATTAAATCCCTTCTGCTGAAAGACCCTTGCAGGTTGTACTTCTCTGATAGATCCTGGCTGTTTGGTAACAGGAGTATTTCCACTGTGGGGCTCAGATCTCTGATTGGTTTGGTCATTAACATCAGACAGTCACACACGAGTAAATCCATGGTGTGCCGTCGCCAGGAAAGGATCTCCTGCTCGTGCTGGTGACACAACACCTGGCAGGCCCAGCGTCCATCATTGTCATGGTCAGGCTGATACAAGGATCCCCGGGTAAGAATTCTCCATCTTTACCCTGGAGAGCTTCTCGAAAAACACTGTAAATGCAGGGCCATAATGTCACATGGACATGTAAGGCATGGAGAAGCTACAGAATTCTAGGGCAGCCCCAAAATAATTTATTTTTTTCTTGCAGCTGAAGTAAGGAGCTGGTTGAAAATCAGATGCAAATATAATCATGCAGCCTGCAGAGTTATAACGTAATTGGATTCATACACCTACTAACCGTCTCGCATGTGTGTTGGAGGATGGCCTGGGAGGAAATGTAATTTTGAGACTCTCGGTGGGTGCATCTAGGTGGACTTGGATCAGGCTGTGAATCTTGAACGCTGAATCCCTCCAAGGGCGCCCTGCCAGCAAAGCCATTGCTCTCGCCGTCGCTGAGGAGTCCGAGCACCAGGAGAGGGGCTGCCCTCCCGATGCCCAGCCTCCCTGCCCCTTCGCCCAGGACTAGACTCAGCTCTCTCTACCCTTGGGGGGGGGGGGAAGCAGGTGTCATAGGTGTCATGCCTGACCTGGAGGAGCTATGTTACAGCAAGAAAGAATCATGAGAACTTGCTAATTTTCACCAGCAGAAATGTGAGGAAAACGTGTGGAAATGAATTTGAAGGGTGTCAGACCAAAGACGATGGGAGACAAATTGGGATCAGGCCGCTCTCACCCAGCGCCCTGTGCTCACCGAAGATTCTGGGTTCAGTGTGTTAGCTCAAGAAGCTGTACGTTTCTAACGATCTTCTTGATTGATTGATTGAAATTTGGACCACTGATGACCCACACTGGTGGGAATCTTCCCTGGAATAAAGTAAAGAAGGAATACAAAGGCTGAGTTTGCTGGGGTGCCGGACGGCGGCTTTGTCATATTGGTGTCACCTCCCCGATCGGGCCTCCATGAGAGCCTAGAAGACACTCGCCAAGAAATGCATTTGCTGGAGGGGAGTCATGTTCTCGAAACCCCCCCCAGTCAGCTTGGGATGCCGGCTGGGGGCCCCTCCGTGGGGCGGGATGAAGGACTCCGGAGAAGGACAGACCAGAATGCAAACATCCGAGCGACAGTGACACCCCCGCCGCGGTCAGAAGGGACAAAGTGCAGATTGCTCTTCCCACAGGCGTCTTCAGCGGTAACTGCTGGTGGATTGTGATGTCTTCTGGGTGCTCAGCTGGAAAGCTGACCGATGTCCCTCCACGCGTCCTGGTGGGCAGACGCTGCATGTCAGAGGCATGTGGGAAGTCGCGCTTTCTCATTCTGCTTCCACAAGAGACTCTGTTCATAGACTCAGAGCCCCTTGGCTAAAGGGGAGGCCGGGGCCCTGGGCAGAGGGCCCCAAAGTTTCTTCTCAGGTGTAGACTGTGGTCACTCCTCCAGTTCTTCTCTGGGGACCCTGAAGCCGTTGGCTGGACACAACGCCCCTGGCAAGAGATGAGCTGGGTTTTCTCTGTGCACTTGACCCTGAACGGACATTCATTTCTGAGAAGCCCAATGTGGCTACCGTCCCCCAGGTGCGGTTCTCAGGAGATGAAATCTGGTCCCGCTGGTCCAGGCGATGCCCTCACAGCCTTTGCCCAGTTCCTCGGTGTCCAGTCAGAATAGACATCCGTGGCAGCCGGCAGAGCCCCGCACGGCCCCCTGGACCGGCCTGTGGGACCCATGCTGGAGGCAAGAAGTGAGCCAAAGGCTGGGATTTCTCCTCGCACTCCTGGGGTGCGAGGGGGGGTGTCAAAGGCTCCTGCAGAATTGCCGAGAATGGTCGGGGTCACTCTCAGAGACCCGGATGGGCAGGGCTGGGGGCTCTGCAAGGAGCACACGGGCCCATCCTGCGCGGAAGGCGAGGGCTCTGGGAGGACAGGCTAGCTCAGAACCAGCAGACCAGCCATGATCGTTTCTATGTCAAGACTGTTTTGTGTGTAAGATCCCATCTACTGAGCAGAAAAGTCATGAGCCTGATGTTCACTGAGGGGCCTCCCTGCCCTGCTAACGATGAAAGGAGCAGGAGAGACAAAAACTAAACTGTGATTTAATCCCTTGAGGGATTAAATGAATTGTTTACCCTGCGCTGATTGCCATTAAAATTAGTCGTCTGATTATATTCCTCAGACCTGTTTTTTTTTTCCTGCAATATTCTTATTCCACAACGTAAGGATGGCTATTAACGTCCCCTTCTGTGTTCCCAGCGGTTACCGAAGTTCATGGTGCATCGTGGGTGCTCTGTAACTATCCGTTAATGAACTTCACGGGAGAGGCAGTGCTGCCCCACGGGGAGGGAGGGCCCAGGCCGGGGAGGCGGGTCTCGCAGAGGCAGAACTCAGAGCTGTCTCTGCACGCTCTTACCACAGCGTTTCTCCAGCAAATTGCACTGAATCATCTCCTCAAAACCAGAAAGGACACACAGGATCTTTCTGGACAGCTTCTGCCCGGGACCCCTGCAGTGTGGACCCGCTCCCTGACCGAGCGCACGCACCGAGTCACGGAAGAGCTCGCTGCCAGTTAGCGGTCGGGGGGCCAGGGAGGAGGCAGGCGGCTCCCTGCAGGGAGCAGACCGCCCAGAAGGGAGGACGTGTGACTGACGCAGGGACATGGGTCCTCAGGGTGCGGCCCCGCCAGCAGCCTCGGGAGGAGCGTGTGCTCCGTAAGTGCCTCATGGTGAGTGAAAGGGGCCTCTGGACCCCAGACCTTTCCCGGGGACGTGGAAGCCTAAATCTTCTGGCCGCCGTTCAAGTTCACAACTCTGCCAGCATTTCAAACCTAAAAATCAGAGAACAAGTAAACCCCCTTTGAAAAGCCTGATGTTATTTTCTTTAAACAAAAACGATTACGGGGCACCCAGTGGCTCAGTGGGTTAAGTGTCTGACTTCGGCTCAGGTCATGATCTTGCGGTTGATGAGTTCAAGCCCCACGTCGGGCTCTGTGCTGACAGCTTGGAGCCTAGAGCTGCTTCGGATTCTGAGTCTCCCTCTGTCTGCCCCTCCCCTGCTCACGCCTGTCTCTCTGTCTTTCAAAAATAAATAAACGTTAAAAATTTTTTTAAAAAGCAAAAATGCTTATATAGCTTTTTAAAATATAAAGTTAACTCTCATTTCCTTATCCTTGGCCTGGCTTTCTTCCACTGGTAAAAGAGGGCAGACAAGTTTCCCATAAACAGCACTTACTGGCTTGACAATATGATTTGATTTATAAAAATTCAATTTACACGGAACTTTCAAGAGAGACATTTGTTGTGGAGAGTGGGGTTTTCGACGTTTGGTCCCGAGATCGATGCGTCGGGACAGTTGTGAGTTAAGGGCGAGCGCCTGCGTCCCCACCCCCGGCGGTGGGGACAGGTGGGCGCTGGCTCTGAGGCGGCGATGGCAGGCATGACTTCCCACTGCACACAGCGGGTCAGGGGAAGGGCCATAGAGCCACGCCGTGCGGGCAGTTTCAGGAAGTCTATAAAGTGCGTATTTACAGAATTGTGCCAAATTGTTACGGGGCTTAAAAAAATCAATCCTCTGATCTATCTACTCTCACAGAGAGTCTGTCATACAGGAAATGGTCAATAAACGCTGTACAGATATTGATAATGGTCATTATTAGCAGCGTCGTCTGTACCAGGGTCTTCCCGACTGAAATATGCAGACATAGACGGGGTCAATAGTAGGAGGTCAGGCTCCGTCCACCTTGGGGTGATAACTGGGCCTGGTGCTTTGGGTATTTAATTTCAGATTTATCTCTCTGCTCTCAGACCAGACGCTGTATAGATTTTCTGAAGATCTGGGAGAATGCTTGAAGACACGTCTTTGATCCTTTCTGCTCTGCACAATTGTGAAATAAAACATTACCCAGAAAATATACAAGTAAGTGAACACCTGTGTGATCGCAAGGGTGAAATACTGAGGCATTTTCTGCGGAGCACAGACCAGACCAGCAAATCATCCCTCTAGAGGCAGAGGCCGCAGAGGAGAGTCTGGGTTCCGGACGCCGGGGGCCTGGTCGGGGGAAGGGGCTGGGGGGAGGGCTCTGTGACCCGGGGGCTCCTCTGGGGGCCCCGCAGATGGCAGAGTGGGCGACAGGGAGGGCACGGCTCCGGGGGCTCTGATGGGGCCTGGGGCTGCGGCCTGGACAAGGGCTTCAGGTCCGGGCTGCCGAGGAAACGCCCGAAGCACCTGCCGGGGGTCTGCCGGCACCGCAGAGCCACCACGGACACGCCCCGTGCCTTCTGCCGCCGTCCGGGGCGTGGAGAGGAGGTGGCTGGGGACCAGCGGGGAAGGGCTGGTCCGGAGCATGAAGGAGCCGGGCCCCGGCCCCCGAGGTGTGGGCTGGGAAGGCCCGGCCCCCCGGCACTCCTGCTCCCTTGTACCTACGCATTGCTGCACGATCACACAGACCTAGCACCTCAGAGTCACACGTAATTGATAGCTCATGGTCCCCGGCTGGGACTCAGGCGGAGCTGGGTGTTTGCGGGGCTGCGGCCAAGTGTCAGCCACGGCCGGCGTCTCACCTGAGGCTCTGACGCCAGGCTCACATGGCCGTTGGACCCTGTGTGTCGTCCGGCATCCAGAGGCTGCCCACGGTCCTGGCGAGGCGGGGCTCACCTCCACTCAGGGGCGTGATCCCGCTTGGGGGTGAGGCTCACGGGGGCCACGGGGGAGCCCACCCCGCTCAGCCCACAGGCCCCGAGCACCCTGACCGCCGACGGAAGGTCTGAGGCAGAACCGCAGCGTTGAGTGAGGTGCAAAAGGGGACCCTCTTCCGTGTGAATAATTCATGTGTCACTCATTCACTCCTGCACCTGTTCATTCCTTCACTCCTTTATCCTCAGGACCCTCCTGGAGGGCAGAGAGTGGCCACTTGGGTCAGGCGGCACGGGACCACTGGGAGGCGTTTTGCATCAGGAAACTGGAGTCACCCTCCAGGCCTCAGGGGTCCCCAGGCCCCCCCACGAGCTGTGGTCCACGGCGGGGGGGGGGGGCTGGGGCGCAGGGAACCCGTGCGTAACAAGGTAAACGTGTAATTTAACATCAGGTGGGAATTAGCGCTCTGAAAAAGACATTCAGAAAAACGATTCCCGAAGCTCAGGTCCCCTGAGAAACCAACTGAGTTCCCAATATCTTCAAAAATAATGTGACTGCGCCCGTGGGACAAGACCCAGTGGGTGGAAAGGAGGGCAGGACCCCGGCGCACGGCAGGCATTCCAGTTCTTACTGAGAAGGACGCGGGGGAGGGTGGGGGAGGGGCCGGGACGCGGCACATGGCTCCCGGACTCGGGTATCAACACGGGCAATGCCAGGACGTCATGACGAGCAGACTCAGGAGTTCAGAAGAGCCCAGTGGGGAGACAATGCAGGTTTCAGAAGATTCCAGAATCCTGCCAGGTGCACGCGGGGCTGGGAGGACCCCAAGGAGCCCCCGCCACCCGTGCCAGGTGAGAAAGCCTCAGCTCTGCAGAGGAGCCCCGGGAACGCAGCCCCCGCACCCCGAGTGCCCGCGGCGCACAGACTGTGCTTCAGGCTCCGGGGCGGCCACGAGTCGGACGCACGGGGACCCTCGGGCTGCAGCGAACATGGGTCCGTATCTGCAGGATAAATCCGGCCGCTGCTATGCGCTCTGAAGACCGCGTGAAGCCGTGTGTGGCTGAGCTGGGGGTGGGCAAGCCTCCCCAAGGCTAGGATGCTCTGGAAAGTTCTCAGGCCTAACCAGCAAGGAGGCGGCCACATGCTGTGGGGGCAGAGTCTTCCCGGCAGAGGGAAATCAGGGGTCGTGGCCTCCGGGAAGGGGCGGTCCCCAGATATTTGGGGAGCGGTGAGGAGTCCCAAGCAGTGGGGGCAGGAGGTGGGGGACCGGAGGGCGGGAGGCGAGGCTGAGCTCCCCGCCAGGCCCGCGGTGGGACCAGAACCGGGGGAAGAGTGTGGGTTGCGGTCTGCTTGCTGGGAAGGAGCCACGATGGGTCTAACGGGACCCACGCCGTCCCGAGAGACAGAAATAGCGACCCCGGGGCTCCGGAGTGTCCGAAGCCACATGGCGAAGACGCTAGTCACAGTCACACGCGAGACGGACCTCAGGCAGGCGTGCGGACCTCGCCGGTGGTTGGGTGGCAGCCTGAGCAGTGACGGCCTCCCAGAAGGAAGGACAGAGAAAGCAGCAGGCGCTCGGGAGCTCCACCAGGAGGGAGACCGTGCCACTCAGCTGTCCCGGCCGCGGCCCGGGCACCACACCCGCTCCCGCCCGGAGGGACAGGAGAGAGACCATGTCCTCTGTACTCCCCGGAAAGGGCCCCCCTACAGGAGCTCAGACACAAGGCAGCTGAGAGCCACAGCCCACTGAAGGCGGGTGTGTCCCCCTCCGGCCGCACCCCTACCTACACGGGGCTGTTACAGCCCTGCCGAGGGACACCCGAGCCCAAACCACAGGCGGCACAGACAAGGACAGTGGTCACGCCAGCAGCCACGGGCCTCCGACTCAGGCCAAGATGTCGGGAGCCGCACTTAGACATGGCCAAGGATGTCAGAGGGACGGATTTCCCCCGTGGAACCCGCCCCAGCCCGGCCTCGTCCCCCCTCCACGGTCAGGGAAGCGGACCAGCCGGAGCTCTCCGTGCCCCTGGCCCACGGCGACCACAGACCGAGCAGGGGACCCACAGACTCTGCCTCCCTGTCTAGGCTGCGGTCCGCCTGGCCTGAGCCACCAGCACGGGAACGCGGGGTCCGAGGCGGTGGCCCCAGGGCCGGCTGAGAGCATGCCCGTGCAGACGCGTGCCCAGGGCCCTCTGTGGGTGGAGAGCGGCCTGCTGGGTGCAGACCTGCAGGAGGACGCTCCTTTCTGCCCCAGGACCTTGAGGTCGACTGTCCCTGAGATCCAGGAAGGGGATGCCTTGCCTCAATGTGACAACAACTGAGTACTAGCGGACCCTGCCAAGGGCCCGCCAAGGATGAGGGACAGTCTGTGCTGGTGGCCACCTGCCCGCCGCTCCCACGCTCCTCCCAGGGGAGGGGCTCCTGAACCCGAATCGACCTCACTGGTAATAAGCCCATTTGACTTTGCCTTTTTCCCTCAGGGATGAGAGCGGGGCGTCCACTCACCCTGGGAAGCCCCACAGGGGATGCAGACCCTTGGTCTCTGGCCGTGATGGCTAAGGACGGACGGTCAGGCTGGGCCACCCCACCTGCCCCGTCTTCCATGTCTGAGGAAACCTGAGTGTAAGTGGTAGCTCTCCCACCAAGGCCGGCCGGGGCCTGCCTCCCCCTCCCTCCTCCCCCCTTCCCCCCTCCTCCCTCCTCCCTCCCTCCCTCCTTCCTTCCTTCTTTCCCTCCCTCCCTCCTTCCCTTTTTTCCTTCCTTCCTTCTTTTTTCTTTCTTTTTCTCAGTTCCATAGAATAAAAGGCGTCACGTTGATTAGTTCCTCTAACTTTCAATAATGAATCAGAAAAGATAAATATGAAAGGTCTCAAATTAATTCTAAGGAGCTTAATTATTTTTTTTCCCTGGGATGCATTCTTTCTGAAATGAGTTTTCCTATCTGCCCTGCGTTATAGCAGCCCCCTGGCATGGCAAAAGTTTATTTTGGGCTTGGGGAATGAATTTGCAATTAAAAAACTTGCTGTCATAATCACACGCATTTGCATAATACGGGCTCTTCATTAGAGCACAGAGAATAAAATCAGTCTGATAATCAAATCAATTCATCTGCTATTTGTTTAGAGTTTGCAGGACCCGTGGAGTCCAGGCTGACGGGCAGGACGCGCAGGCATGGAGTGGGGTGACTGACGCGGAGTCGGGCTGTGGCCGGTGGACACGTTCAGAGGCGGAAACCGTGTCTCCCTGCCGATGCCGAGGAGCACCCTGGTGACCGTCCCCAGGCCCACCGGGAACCATGCTGGCCCCGACCTCCTCAGAGTTTCCATGGAAGGGGCACACTTTCTGGAATATAAAACAGTCTCCCGAAGTCAGAGTTCCTGAGAATTTCTGAATAACGTGCTCTAGGACCATCAGGAGCAAAACTGCTCAGCAGAGCAGACGTTCCCTCCCCCTTAAACTCACACGTGTGCCCCTGGCCACGTGCGCACACACACACACACGCACACGCACACACACACCCCCTTCAGGTCGTCCTCACTCCTGATTCATTACTGTTGGTAATATATTAAAATTCAGGCCTGACGTGGGGACGAATTCAGAGCCAAGTGCAAAAGTCCAAAACTATATATTGATTTTCATATAGAGAACTGTAATTAGAAACAACTTGAAATATAAAGATAATTGCTCCAAACCCAGTTTCTTATAAGAAGGCAGTGTGTGACCCTAGAGGAAAGCCTTCCTGGAGGCATCCTACCGTGTGTGACGGGCATCACAGGGCCCTGGGGCAAAGGGCGTCCCCTCTGGGAGAGGCGCCCCCGGCCTGAGCTCCGAGCTCACGTCCTGCCACAGACGCCCTCAGTGGGAAGCCGTCTTGCTAGTGTGGGGCAGGGGGTGGACACAAAGGCCTCTCGGAGTGGATTCAATTACCCTACAAAGTACTTTTTTTATTACAGCTTATTGTCAGGTTGGTTTCCATACACCACCCAGTGCTCGTCCCCACAAGTGCCCTCCTCCATGCCCATCCCCCTCCTCCCCCTCCCCCTCCCCCGTCAGCCCTCAGTTGTTCTCAGGATTCAAGAGTCTCTCATGGTTGCCTCCCTCCCTCCCCCCAACTATTTCCTCCTCCCCCTCCCCCATGGTCCTCTGTTAAGTTTCTCCTCTTCCACAGATGAATCAAAACATACGGTATCTGTCCTCCACCTGACTTATTTCACTCAGCATGACACCCTCGAGGTCCATCCACTTTCCTACAAATGGCCAGATGTCATTCTTTCTCATGGCCATGTAGTACTCCATCGTGTATATATAAACCACATCTTCTTGATCCGTTCATCAGGTGATGGACATTTAGGCTCTTTCCATGATTTGGCTATTGTTGAAAGTGCCGCTATGAACACTGGGGTACACGTGCCTCTATGCATCAGCACTTCTGTATCCGCTGGGTAAATCCCTAGCAGTGCTATTGCTGGGTAATAAGGAAGTTCTATTGACAGTTTTTTGAGGAACCTCCACACTTTTCCAGAGTGGCTGCACCAGTTTACATTCCCACCAGCAGTGCAGGAGGGTGCCCGTCTCTCCACACCCTCACCAGCACCTATAGTCTCTGGATTTGTTCATTTTAGCCACTCTGACCGGCGTGAGGTGGTATCTCAGTGTGGTTTTGATTTGTGTTTCCCTTATATGAGTGATGTTGAGCATCGTTTCATGTGCCTGTTGGCCATCTGGAATCTATGAGGAACTCCTCAAACTCCACACCCGGAAAACAAATAATCCCGCCGAGAAATGGGCAGAAGACATGAACAGACACTTCTCCGAAGGGGACATACAAAGCATGTTTGAGCACTGGTGGGAGGCCAAGCCCTGTTCCAGCTGGTGACCTCCTCCCAGCCTCCTCCTCTGCCCCCTCTCCTGCCACAGGTGCCCTTCAGCAGACCCCACCCTCCAGCCTGTAAGACCCCGCCCCTGTCCCTCACACCCTGTGCCCCGGCAAGGGGTCATCGAATCACGATGCGGACGCTGCTCTGGGAAGTGGCTTCCACGCGAACTGGCAGCAGGAGGCGGGGTGACGAGGTGCCGGGCGATGGGGCGTACCTGGTGGCATTTCAGCACGACGGGGAGAGGCTGTACGTGGACTTCCCGTGTCCTCACTGAGGTGAATTCTTGACTTCTGGGTCCTGGCCGGCCAGGCGTTGTCATGGGCACGTCTGCCGTCACTGAGTCGTTGACCAGACGTGGGCGGAGGGTCTCCTACGTGCCGGGTGCTCCCACAGGTCCTGGTGGCTCAGCTCTAAGTGGGAAATCCTGGTCAGGGGTTCTATTACGCTCCGCGTTGTGCCCCACGGCTGTGCTGCAGAACCCTGGGCATATCCCAAACCACCTGCTTCACAGGTGAGCTGTGATGCTCCACGTCCCGTCCCCGCGACCAGCGACCCTTGGGCACTCTTTCCTCATCAGCCTGGCCAGGCGTTTACCAACCTGACTGATGCCCTGAAAGGACCAGCTTTGGTTAGGCTGACGTTCTGTATTCTTTTCCTATGTTCTGTTCCATTGAGTTCTAGGTGGTATTCATTCTTTCCTTCCTTCTGCCTACTCTGATTTGACTTTCCTTTTTTTTCACCTCTAGTTTCTTAAGGTGGAAGCCGAGGTCATTGATTGCAGAACTTTCTTTCCTTCTAATATGGGTGTTCAATGATATAAATTTTCCTACAAGTCTTTTTTTTTTTTAATTTATTTGCTTTGAGAGAGAGGTGGGGGAGAGAGAGGGTGAGGGGCAGAGAGAGAGAGAATCCCAAGCAGGCTCTGCACTGCCAGCTCAGAGCCTGACATGGGGCTCAAACTCACAAACCATGAGATCATGATCTGAGCCGAAGTTGGACCCTTAACTGACTGAGCCATCCAGGCGTCCCCAACTCCAAGTCTTGCTTTAGTGATAGCCCACAAGTTCTGACACCTTGTTTTATTTTCATACAATTAAAAATATTCTATCTCTCTTTTTATGTCTTATTTGATACATACATCATTTAGGAGTATCTTATTTAGTGTACAAATATTCAGGGATTTTCCAGAGATCTTGCTCATTCTTTCTGTGGATGGGGTTGTACTTTGGACAGAAAACAGACTAGGTATGATTTGAATTCTTTTACATTTATGGAATTTGTCTTATGGCTGAAATACATTCTACCATTTAAAATTTTCCACGAACACTTGAATGAATTCTGCCATCATTGGGCGGAGTGCTCTGTAAATGTCAGTCAGATCAAATTGGTTGATGGTATTTTTCACATCTTCAATGTCCTTGCAGACACTGTCTTCTCGTTTTATCAATTCCTAGAGAAATGATGTAAAAATTTCTGATTCTTATTGTGGATTTATTTATGTCTCCTTCTGTTTCTATCAGTTTATGCTTTATGATTTTGGAGCCGTGTTAGTAGGCACAGAGACATTTAGGATTGTGTCCCTTTTGATGACCTGACATCTTTATCATGATGAAGTGACTATCTTATCCCTTATTATCTTTGTTCTGAAATCTACTTTGTCTGATATTCATAGAGATTCTCCAACTTTCTTTTGATGAGTGTCAGTATGGTCTATCTTTAGTCATCCTTTTCCATTTTAGTCTATTTGCATTTTTAAATATAAAGCAGATTTCTTGTAGGCAGTATAAAGTTGTGTCTTGCTTTCTGATCTACTCCATCTCTGCCTTTTTAATTGAGATGTTCAGATCACTTGCATTTGATGAGTTTATGGTGTGGTTGGGATTTAACTTACAGCTTTCCTATTTGTTTTCTATTTGTATTATTTGTTGATTCCTTTTTTCTCTTCTACTACCTTCTTTTGGATTAACTGATTATTTTTATGATTCCATTTATCTCTTTGGTTGGCTTCGTACCTGTAATTCACTGTTGTGTTATTCTAATAGTTACTTTATGGTTAGAGTATGATCTTTGTCTTGTCGTGGTCTGCTCCCACCTGGTCCCCTCGAGTTACAGAACCTCACAGCAGCACACTTGTATCTGCTCCTTCTAGATTCTGCACCATTGTTGTCCTATATTTTCCTTCTTCAAACATTATAAAACTCATAACACAGTATTGCTATTTTTGCTTCAAATAGTCAACTTCTAAAAAAGAGATTTAAACAATGAGAAAAGCATGCCCTTAATACTTTCCCATGTGATTTCCATTTCTGGCATTTTTTATTCCTTTGTGTAGATATAGATTTCCATGTGTGTCACTTTCCACGTGTCTGAGGGACCTCCTTTCGTGTTTCTTAGAGCATGGATTTCAGTTTTTCACGTGTAATTTTTTGGGAAAGTATTGAAATTTGTTAAACATAGACATATGTTTTTCCTTTCATTCCATACTTTAAAGATGTTGCTTAACTGTCTACTGACTCGCGTTGTTTCTGAGTTGAAGTCAGAAGCCATCCTTACCTTTGTGCTGCCTAGGCACTGTGTCTCTTTAATCTGGCTACTGTGTTTTAAACTTCTATTTTGAAATAATTACAGATTCCCAAGAAGTTGTAAAAATATTTCAGAGAGGTCACATGTACTCAGAATCCTCCAGTGGGTACATCCTACAGAATCATAGTACAATCTCAAAACCAGGAAACTGGTATCAGTGAAATATGTATAGTTTGGTGTCACTTTATCATCTGTGTGCATTATTGAACCACCAAGAGGCAGATCTATTTCAAAACCACGCTACACATTGATTGTCACACACCTCTTCCTTCCTCATACAATCCCTAATCCCTCTGACAATCACTAGTCTGCGTTTTTTAATCTACATTTTTGCCATTTCTAGAACACCATGTGAATGGGATCACACAGCGATGTTACCTTTCGAGACCAGCTTCACTCCTGCGTCACAATGCCCTTGAGAGTAACATTCACAGAAGATATGCATGTTCAGACTTTGTTTTTTTATTTTTAATGATTGAGTAGTGCTCCCTGGAATCAATGTACCGCACCATTTTCACCATGTGCCTACTGAGGAACATATGAGGTGATGCTTGCTTTGGATATTACAAATTGAACTGCTACAAACAATTGTCAACAAGTTTTATGCAGACCTAAGTCTTCGTTTCCTTGGACAAAATACCTGGGAGTGTGATTACTGGGTCACATGATGTGCGTGTTTAATTCCTCAAGAATTTGTCATGTATTTTGCAGAATAGCTGTAGCATTTTTCACTCTATCAGCAATGCCTGAGTGATTTTCTCTAATCTTTGTCAGCCTTTGGTATTGACATTTAATGGCTCTAATGAGTGTGTCGTGAAATCTCGTCCCGGTGTTGATTTGTGCATCTCCATTGGTGGTGACATGAAGTAGTTCTCCCCATGCTCACTCACCATCCATGTGGCCCCTCAATGGAGTATCTCTTCATGTCTTTGCCCAGAGCCCAGCTGAAATTTTTAATGCTATATTTTGGGAGTTCTTTATAAATCCTAGATACCAGTCTTTTGTCAGTTACGTGGTTTGCAAATATTTCCCTGCAATCTGTAGCTTGTATTTTCATTCTCTTCACATGGTCTTTTGCAGACAGAAGTGGGTTTTTTTTGTTTTTTTTTAAATTTGGATGAAAACCAGTTTAGCATTGTTTTCCTTTTGGAACCACATGTTGGCATCATTTCTAAGAAGGCTTTGCCATGCCCTAAATCTCAAATATTTTCTTCTTTATGATATTTCTAAAGTCTTATGGTTCTGCATTTTACATTTCAATCTATGATCCATTTTTTCGATTTGTGTGCAAGCTGTGAGGTTCAGGCTGAAGTGGTTTTTCCTTTTCCCGTTTCCTGTGCACGTTGCCCGGCATTCTGACCCAGCTCCCTTTGGTCACATGTCAGTCAGCTGTACTTGGACGGAGCTATTTCTACACCCGCCACTCTGCTTCTGTAATCGGTATATCTGTCGTCCCGCCAATGCCGTGGGGAGCTGATTACTGCCGATAATAAGTCCTGGAACCAGGTACGGTGACTTGCCTACGTTATTTTTCTTTTCCAAAATTGTTTTATTCTCTAATTCTTTTGTCTTTCCAGATACATTTTTCTAATGTTTTTTTTTAATTTATTTTTGAGAGACCGAGAAAGACAGCGTGAGCAGGGGAGGGGCAGAGAGAGAGGGAGACACAGAATCTGAAGCAGGCTCCAAGCTCCGAGCTGTCAGCACAGAGCTCGATGTGGGGCTCGAACCCATGAACCGTGAGCTCATGACCCGAGCCGAAGCCAGACGCTCAACCAACTAAGCCATCCAGGCGCCCCCAGATACATTTTTGAATGAACTTGTGTATATCTACAAAAATATTTTCCTGGGATTTTGACAGGAATTTGGTTAGACGAGGGTATCAAATTAGCTGAGGACTGACATCTTTACAATGTTACATCTTCAGTCCATGCCCATGCTATGTCTCTCTATCTAAATTTAGTCCTATACATGTTTTGTTAGATTTACACCTAAATATTTCATTTATACAATTATAAACGGCACTGTATTTTTTAATTTCTGTGTTCACATGTGCATCATTAGTATGTAGAAATGCAATTGATTTTTCTTCTTCAAGATTTTATTTAAATTCAGGTTAGTTAACATACAGCATAGTATTGATTTCAGGAGTAGAATGTAGTGATTCATCACCTGCATGCAACACACCGTGCTCATCTGAACAAGTGCCTCCTAACGCCCTCCACCCACGTAGCCCGGCCTCCCACACCTCCCCTCTGACACCCTCGGTTTGTTCTCTACAGTTAAGTCTCTTAGGGTCTGTCTCCCTCTCTGTTTTCATCTTATTTTATTTTTCCTCCCCTTCCCCCATGTTCATCTGTTTTGTTCCCTAAATTCTGGATTTGAGTGAAATCATATGGTTTTCTCAGTCTCTGATTGATTATTTCACTTACCATAATACACTCTAGTGTCATCCACAGTGTTGCAAATGGCAAGATTTCATTCTTTTTATGGCTGGGCAGCATATATATGTGTGTGTGTGTGTGTATGTGTGTGTGTATGGCTGGGTAGCATATATATATGTGTGTGTGAATTTACATATTCAAAGGATACAAAAGTACTGTTTTGAAGAGGCACACGCACCCCAATGTTTCTGCAGCACTATTAACAAAAGCCAAAATATGGAAAGAGCTCAGCTGGTGAATGGATCAAGAAATACAATTGCTGGGGTGCCTGGGGGGCTCAGTCAGTTAAACAACTGACTTCAGCTCAGGTCATGATCTCACAGTTTGTGGGTTTGAGCTCAGGGCCTGGAGCTGCTTCAGACTCTGTCTCCCTCTCTCTCTACCCCTCCTCTTCCCCAGCTCCCTCTCTGTCTCTCTCAAAAGTAAATAAACATTAACAAAATCTAAAAAAAAAGAAATGTGGTTGATTTTTATATGTCGACCTGTATTCTGTGCCATAGATGGACTCCGTCATTAGAAGTGGTGATTGTCTGTGTGATTGTGTGTGTGAATGTGTGTGTGTGTGTGTGTGTGTGTGTGTGTATTTCTATGAGGTTTCTAGGTAGACATCATGTTTCTGTAAGTAGCAGTCATGATGTTTATTTCTTTCCAACTTGTATGGTCTTTACTTCCTTTTATTGCCTTATTTTGCACTGACCAGCACTTCTAGTCCTCTGTTGAGTGGGAGTGACCAGGGAAAATATCTTGGGCTTATTTGCAATCTTAGGAGAAAAGCATTTGGTCTTTCACCATTAAGCATGACCTCAGCTGGAGGACATTTTGTAGATGTTCTCCATTGTGTTGAGGAAGTTCTCCTCTGTTCCTAATTTTCTGAGAGGTTTATTTTATCTTAAAGGGAGGTTGAACTTCGTCAAACGCATCAACTGATACGATGGTGACTTTTTGTTTAGCCGATCAATATAGCATATTGCATTTATTGACATTCTGCTCAAATGTGGTGTTGAAATAGTTGTGATCCCTGGAATAAACCTTGGATAATTATGGTGTATAACATTCCTGTAATCATTGCATTTTGTTAAGAATTATTGACAGTATTTTGTTAACAATTTTTGTATCTGTATTCATATCAGGCGATTAGTTTGCAATTTTTATTTTCCTTATTAAGAATTTGTTTAACTGTCTCTGCCTTTGGCGCCAATAATACTGGCTCAGAAAATGAGCTGGAAAACCTCCCATCTTCTTCAGTGTTCTGGAAGGGATCGTCTAGCACTGGTATGAGTTCTTTAAATGGTTCATAGGATTCTCCAGTGAAAATGTCTTGTCCTGGAAGATACCATTTTTGGTCTCTCTTGCTGTGATGTGGTCAGCTTGTGGAAACGGAAAATTTATGTGTTTTGACAAATCTGGGAAAGGTCCAGCCCTTTTTGACTTGAGTGCCTCTAAGCGTCATTGTCTTCCTTCTCTCCTCCCAGGATGCCTGTGGCACAAACGCTAAGTGTCTCATTATGGTCCTCATGCCCATGACATTCTATTGTTGTTGTTTTTTTTTTTCATTTAATTTTTTAGTTCCTTTGTTTGTTTGTTTTTGTTATTTTCTGTCATTGAAATTGTGCAAGTTCCATTGTTCTGTGTCCATCTCGTTGGGTCTTGTTTCTGATTTCTTCATCTCCTGTTGAGCTCATGGATAACTTCCTATTTTAGTTACTTTCTTTTCAGTGCTGGAATTTCTAATTTTTTGCTCTAGAACTTTCAGCCCTGAACTTTTCTGTTTCTTTGCTGAGACTTGATATTTTTTTCATTTGTGTCTTAAATGATTGAATTTGCTCATTGAGGCCTTTCTGGTGACGGCTTCTTAAATATGCATTTTGTAGACAATTCTCACATCTGTGTCCTCTTGACGTCGGCAGCTGCCAAGGTCTCTTCTCATTCAAGTTGAGATTGTAACGGTTCTTGGTATGACAAGTGAAATTTGATGGAAAACTGGACAGTCTGGGTATCATTGCAGGAGATTCTCAGCCTTCCTGAACCTGTACGTTGGTAGGCTTTTTCGGAAGCCTCCCTGGTTTGGCCAGGTGGGCCCCACCTGTCTCCTGGGTGGAAATCCAGATCTCCAACTGGTCTCCACTGACTCTTGGGGGGCAGGAGCTCCTCATCCCCAAGGGATGGAGGTTCAGGCTCTCCCTTAGGCCTCTGTGGACACCACCCTGGCTGCAAGGGGGCTGTGGTGCCCTCTTACTGCTCCCACATGGCCCGCTCAGACACATGGGGTGGGAGATGGGGGGACAAAAGTCCTCACCCCCTCCAGGCCTTCCCTGATGCCACCCCACTGGGGAGGGGGAGAGGTTTCTCATCACCACTGCTGGGGGTGGGGTCCCCCACTGATGCCGGGGGTGGGGAGGCAGGGTTCTCCTACTCAGCCCTTGGACAAGACCCCGGTGGGCTGGGGGTGGAGGATCCTGTGGCCACCTGCTGACAGAGGGGGTCTCAGGTCCCCCTGTGTCTCCCTTGGCCCCTGGGGGCCGGGTCACAGGTTTTCCTCTGTGCTAGCTGGAGTAGAGCATCTGTGGCCTGAAGTTTTCTCTCTTGCTAGGCCACTCCCTCCTGGTTCTCTGGTTCGAAGGAGCAGGGTTTTGTTGGGGCTTTTTATCTGTGTCTGTGGGTGCTTCTGGGTCCTGGCCTCCCTGGTAGCCAGTCCGGGCTAATGAGGCAAAATAAATGAATGAATGAATAGCAGCGACTCACTGCTGTTCCCTCACATCAGGCCCGAGGCTCCCAGCCAGCCTGCCTGTCAGCGCTCAGAATTGTATTATGTGTGTTTAAAGTGAAACGGGTAGGAATTGTAGGTGTTCTGGGCAGAAGGAATAGGGAGGAAGATGTCTGCTCCGTGTTTCTGGAGGAAAGTGCCCGTCTGTCCGGCTGCGGTTACGCATGAGCTTCGTCTCTGCCCGGAAGCGCTGGGCTCCTGGCGTAGGTGTCTGTGCGTTTATTGTACTAGGGGCTCATTGAGCTCCACGGGTCTGGCGGTCTACCGTTCTCATCAAACTTGCATTCCTTCTCAGTTGCTGTTTCTTTAACGAGTGTGTCTGTCCTTCCTCTGTCCTCTCTCTCTCACTCAGGGACTCGACCCACATAAACTAGGTTTCCCGAAGCCGTTCACGGCCTGCTGATGCTCTGCTTGGTGTTGGATCATTTCTGTAGCTGTTTCCACTGGTTTGCTAGTCAGTTTTCCTGCTCTGTCCTATCTGCTGCGAATCCTCCCTGGGATACGTTTCCCACCAGACGCTGGAGTTTTCAGTCGCATTTGGGATCTGCTTGCTATGTCATACGTCTGTTGAACACAAGCGATCTTCCCTCCAGGCCCCGGATGCACGGACAGGACCTCCATTCCCGTCTCGACTCGCTTGGCCACCGGGGCTCTCCTCGCGGCCGGCTCTGGTCTCTTTCCTCTCCTTACCCAGTCAGAATTCTTCCGTGTGCCGTGCCGAATGCGCCGTAAGTTCTGGGGTTTTCTGTTCTGGTGGGCACAGCCGGAGCCCCGCCCACGTGTGGACGTTGTTGACGCAGCTTCCCCTTCCGCCCCGGGCGCCGGGCAGTGTGCTGGCATGCAGGTGCTGGGTCCGGAGGAGGAGATTCTAGGCCCCCGCGTGGTCTCTCTGACACTGAGCCTGGCACGTTCTGGCCGCCCGGGCCTTCCCGGAGCCCGGCCCTGTCTGCTGGGCCCCCGCGGTGGCGGGATTTGCTGCGGTCTGGAGACCCCTCTGGGTGGGAACCTTCAGCGGTCACTGGCCCTCTCGGGAACCGGCGTCCACGCTGCCTGATGTCCAGGGTCCTGGAAGCGGCGGTCTCGCATTCCAGCCAGCTTCCCGCGGCCTCGCACAGGAGCGGAGTCCGGACTCGCTCCTCCGTCGTGCGCACGGCAGCATCCCGTGTTCACAGCGACGCCGAGGCCTGGAGGCCTGGGGTCTGATCTTCACTCACAGGCTCAGAGAAACCCCCTCTGGAGACTCACTTTGAAACGGATACAGCAGAAACAGGGAGGCCACGTGGTGGTGGCACGGGGGCCCATGGAGCCCGTCAAGGGGCAGGGCTCTGGCTTGGCGCTTGCTGGATGCAGGTTTCAATTTTCTAAGGACGGTGACAACAAGGTCCTCTCGGAGGATAGAAGCTTCTGGGGGGTTATGTCAGCACAGGGACGAGAACACTGCGTCCAAACAAATCTCTCTTTTTGGGGCTGGAGGAGCTGGCTGCCTGACTGGTTTTGTGGAGCATAATGAACGCAGAGCATCACGGGGGTTTCAGCCCCGTCTGTCAGGGCTCACCTCCGTGGGCGCTCAGCAGGATGGCCTGTCTGTCCTCTGACATCATCACTGTGTGCCCCACCGGTCCCACAGCGTGGGCTTCAGGGCCCCGCCAGCCCCCCTTACACCGGACAACCACCGGCCCTGCCGCCACCAGGAGGCAAGCACGGACCCGTGTCCAGCTCTGGGTGATGGGCACCCTGGTTGGTGAGCCAGGGTGCAGTGGCTGGTGGGGGGGGCGCTCCAGGTGAGCTGGGAGGTCACCTCCTGGCCTGTCCCTGCCATGCCTGGCCTGCGGCTGGCGGATGCCCAGCAGCCTTCCAGGGGGGTCCGCCTTTCCTCTGGGAGAGGGAGCTTTGAGCCTCAGGCCACAACTAGGGGTCATTGGTCAACCCAGAGGCATTTTAGAGCTGGCTCTGGGGGAGAAGAAGGTGGTAGACTGTAGACAGTGTGGGCAAATTAATGGGGTGGGGGCACCCCCAGAACGGGGATGGCCGAAGGAGTGGGCGCATCCAGAGAGAGCAGGGAGTGGTCAGGGTGAACGTTGGCCTGGCGGTGACTGGAGACCAGTGTCCTTGTCCTGCACGGCCCCGTCTGCGGTGACGGTGACAGCCTCTTGACCGCAGTAATAATCATTTCAGCCGGAACCTCACCTTACCGTTTATGACCCACTTTCTTAGACATCATTTCCTCTTATTTCGTCCTCTGAGAGGTACCCACCCTCATTTCCTTTTCATTTTAAATTTGATTTATTGTGTACGTACAGCGCATCCTCCACCAAGTGCCTAAGAGCACACTGTGTTTCTAAGTGGTTCCTTTTTACAATTTCTTTTCTTTACTGGCCTCTCCCGGGTCTCCCCTCCCCCCGGCGATGCCAACAGGTCCACACTGTCCACCTCACCGTCCCCCAGGCCGCGCACACACCTGGCACCTGGCACGCGTCCGACCGCACCGTGCTTTGCCACCATAAACTGTGCGTCTAGCTTCAGGAGCTCGGCCATGCCCCGTCGGCCGCCCCCAGCCTCGCCCGGAAGAGCTTAAGTTTATGCTCCTGAATCACGGCCACCGTGTGACTTTCCACACAGCCATTCACTTCCAAGTTTATGTTTCAATCCTTCAAGGGTTGTTGACTCTGAACTTTGTAGAAGCCGCACACACTTTTCTATTTAAAAAATGGCCCCACTTAAGTACTGGGGTTTTTGGGTGTGTTGTTTTTTTTTTTTCCTTTCTAAGGATAAAACTTCAAAGAGCCTGGGTGTAAGAAATACAAAATTCATAAGGTTCTTGATGAGCCCAGAATCAAGCGGAGTTTGCAGGCAACGGCTCGAGGAATGGGGAAGAAGTTCCAGATCCTTTGAAATGCAAGTTTTAAAAATTCAGACCACAGGGCGTCTGGTAAAATTAGTGCAGCGGTCACGGCCTCTATTCCTTCCTCTCCTTCTCTCTCCCTTTCTGAACTTCAAACCACCTCTTACGACGCTGTAGGTTATACTTTCCCTGAATGACATCTACTTGGCCTCTGCCGTGACTGAACCCCGATCCGCAGACTCCGGGGGGCGGGGGACACTTGTGAGCCAGCCCGCAGACACGTCGTCTTTGGGCTTCTGAACCCCGTGGGGACACGCGACACGTTTCTCAGCTGAGCTCTGAAGGATTTTGACCGAGAATCGGAGGCCAGGAGGCTCAGGGGTTAATCAGCGAGTGAGTCCAACCCTCCCCAGGCGGCCCGGGAGCCCCCTCGGCCACGGTGGGCCCCGGACGCCAGGCTGTCTCTGAGCCGTCTCCGGAAGCCTCGTATCTCTGAAAATGCAAGGACAAGACACTACCTGAGCGAAGGTCACGCATGTGGGGAGCTTTTCCTGTCGCCCCTGACTCTGATCCCGTCACCGCAGTCCGCCAACGCAACCGCCAGTTTCATGGGGTCCCGCAAAGTGCCCCTTCCTCCCTGACTCACTTCCCCCAGGAATTCTGCTGGAAATCTCCCAGAACAACTTCCAGGCCTCATGACCACGTGAGGAGTGGCCCCCGGAGAGCCCCTGAAACCAGGCGGGGACGCCGGACAAGGGGATGTGGGACCGGGACCTCCTCACCATGGGGGTCCCGATACGGAGGGTCCGTAAATGCATGGAGGCCTAAACCAGGTCGCACTTGGCCAGATGGCAGAGGCACCCATCACTGGCATTTAACCCCAAACCAGGGAGCTGGAGGACCTGGAGACGGGGTGGATGCCGAGCAGGAAGGAAGGAGGTGGTGGGTACAGTGCCCACGTCCCATCGGGGACCGCCAGCCGCTCTGCAGGGGACTCTCTCCCTCAGGAGCCTCCAGACCTCAGCATGGCCTCCGATGGGCCCCAGGCCTGCTTTGCAGGGCGACTGTGTATGAGCAGTGTGGCGGGGCGAGGGGGCACCCCTGCACCCGCTGCATCACCGCCGGCGCCCACCTCACCCAGCCCCGGCCAGCGAACGGGTCCGTGACTCCCACCCCCTCACTCCGCGGTGCCCTGCTGCCTCCCCCAACTCCTCCAATGCCACTGCCCCGCGTGGCCTCCGCTCCGGACCTCACAGCAGCCTCCCAGCGCTGCCTGCCGGTGTGCGTTAATAGAAGAGGCTTCTGTCCCCACCCCCGGCCCGCCAGCAGGCGCTGCTGAAATGCCCGCATCCTATCCTCCGGCGCCGTCGGCCCGGGGTCCAGACTTCCCGAGACGCCTCTCCGGGGCGCTCTTGCGCATGTGGAGCAGCCCCTGTGTCCTCGGGTGGTCTGTGAACACTGGTCTGAGTGGGGCTGGACTGGCTGACGGCTCCATTCTGCACAGCCCTGGAAACCTTCTTTCTCAGAACATTCCAGCTGTTGATGCCAGTGCCCTGCGGGGCTGGTGATCTAAGTCTGCGGGGGGCAGGGAGGCCGGGCTTGCCTGGGGGAGGGGCCCGAGGTTGGAGAACGAGGCCCCTTTACACCCACCCCGGCTCTGAACTCATCTGCCGCACAGCCTTCCACAGCTCAGTGCAGGGGGTCACCTGAGCCCAGGGAGACCCCTGGGCCCCTCTCAGGTCACGGCCAGAGTCCCCTGAGCAGCGGAGTTGCAAGGTGCCTGGAAGGCTGACAGCCCACGGGAAGCGTCCCTTCCCCTGCTGGCCCCGTGACCTCTGCACGGGCACTTCTCCTGCTGCAGGCCGGGCCCAGGACCCCCAGGGTCACATATCAGGATGCTCCACACCTGGACCCAGGATGTCCCACCTGAGACACGGGCTGTGTCCCTGCTGTGGAGACTGGCCGCGCTGCACTGGTCCCTGGACAGACAGTCCCTGTGTTCTCCGAGCTTGAAACCGCCTCCACTGAGCTGGAGAGCGCGTCCACGGGGGCCACGGAGAGCACGCCCATGGGGGCCACGGGGAGAGCGCCCACGGGGGCCACGGGGAGAGCGCCCATGGGGGCCACAGAGAGAGTGCCCACGGGGGCCACGGAGAGAGCGCCCATGGGGGCCACAGAGAGCATGCCCATGGGGCCACGGAGAGAGTGCCCACGGGGGCCACGGAGAGCGCGCCCACGGGGGCCGCGGCCTGAGGTCTGGCTCCAGGGGCGCCGGGGGAGGTGGCTTCTCCATCCCTCCATGTCCCGCATCTGAGCAGCACATGATGGCACCTGTAAGAGAAGACACTGGACAGTAGGTGACCATCCCTCTAACTGAATCAGGGTTTCTAAATCTCCACGTCTGCCTGTAGATTTTGCTCGCTCTGACCCGCGGGCATCTTGCTATATCTCCCCACAACGACTGCTTCCTCTACAGGTGGCTGACGTGGTCTCACCGGCAGATTTGAATTCTGGTGGACCCGCAGAGGCCACCGGGGAGAGCGTGATGAAATGTGGTCCCGTGAAACCACGTATGTCCTGGCGGGTGAGTCCCCGCCTGCAGCCAGCCTTCCCCTCCAGGGAAAGCCTCGGGCAGGGCACTGGGTCTGTCCAGCCTCCCTGTGCGGTGGGCAGCAGGGGCCTCGGCTCCGAGACCCTGGCAGGGGCTGGGAAGGCAGGGGTGAGTAGGGACAGGCCTGGAAGGAGGAAGGAGATCCCGGGTCACTGGGGGAGGGAAGAATGACGGCAATGACCACAGTCCCGGGACGGCCATCACAGTCATCCTGGGGGCTGTGGGAAGCATACGGCCACCAATGGTGCCTCGTCCCTGGGAGCGAGCCACATGCCAGTCATGCCTCCTGCCCCCCGGGGTCCACGTGTGACCCTCCCAGCAGCCCCGTGAAGCAGGAGCCATCAGAGTCTCTGTGTTATGTCTGCAGACCGAGGCTCACGGCGCGGCCCAGGCCCAGACCCTCAAGTCCTGCCATCCTGCCTCTGGGTGGGGAGGGGGCATCTGAGTGGGGGTCCCGCAGAGTGGGACTCTAAGGAAAGACAAGCTCAGACCAGGTGGGGGAAGTTAGAGAAGGTTTTGGAGGGCAGGCTACAGATTCACGGATTAATTCAAGCTGATGATGGAATACCAGTGAATGGTGTTAGTCCACTGGAAGAGAGTCCCGGCCTCCTGGGGACGGCTGGTAGAGGGTTTGGAGCCCTTCAGGCATGAGCTCAGGGAGGACGGCCCCCTGCTCAGGAAAGGGGAGCCCCTGCTCGGGGAGGGGAGGACCAGGCAGATTTCCAACCTCAGCGAGCTTTGCCCTGTAGGTATATCTTGTGCCCAGGCACAGTGTGATTAGAACACAAGTCTTGAGTCAGATGGGTGACACCTACCTGGCTGTGCCACTCTGAACGCCATTGCCCTGTTCCTGGGGGTCAATGAGCACCCACCCGGGGGGAACAGGGGCACGGGGGTGCATTGCCTTGTTCCTGGGGGTCGATGAGCACCCACCCGGGGGGAACAGGTGCACAGGGGGTGCATTGCCCTGTTCCTGGAGGCACCTGCCTGGGGGGAACAGGTGCACGGGGGTGCATTGCCCTGTTCCTGGGGGTACCCGCCCGGGGGGGAACAGGGGCACGGGGGAGCCCTGCACCTGGCCTGTAGTGCAGAGCTCCAGGCCACCTGGAGGACAGTCTGCAGCCCAACACCATCACCACCTCCGTACAAGCGTGGGTGGACACTGGGCCTCGCACCCATTTCTAGCCTTTCCAACAGAATCTGGGGCGAAAACTGTGAGGGCCAGAGCAGGCAGACGACACCCCGGGGCGGCGTGGGCTGCATTTCCTGTGCCCGTGGCCGGCTCCGAGCTCACCATCTGCACAGCTCTGTGCCGCCTGGGCTGTGCTGACAGCTCTGGTCTCCTCACCCCACACACGGGTGCGTGCTCCCTCACAAGTTTCTCCACTCCTCCTCTATCGATGTGCTTCTGTGCGGCCTGCTCCCGCCCACGGCCCTGAACCGCTGGCCCCGCGGGGCTGGGAGCCTGGGGAGGGTGTGCCAGCCGCGAGCCGGGCCCCGCGCCCCCAGCCCCCAGCCCGGGCCCCACTGAGAGCCTCCCGTAGGAAGGTTAAGTGCCACGGGCACCTGAGCCCACACCCGGCTCGCGCAGGGCCCGTGGCCTCCTGGCGCACACAGGCCGGGCGCCTTTCTGGACCAGCCGTCCGTGCAGGAGCCGACAGCCAGCGGTGCAGCCGGAGCCTAATCTGGAATCCCCAGGTGGCAGCGCCCAGACGGGGCTTTGTGCCGGGGCGCTCAAGCAGAAATCCTGCTCAGCCTATTGTGATCCTATTAGGGGGCGAGGAGTTAATGACTAGTGTGTTCTCTCCTGTTTTCCCGTCCGCCTCCGCTGCGTTGTGTTTATCTACTTATGGAAATCCAGGCCTTCTTAGCAGGCAGAGCAGAGGAACTGCGTCCTGTCTTCCCGAGAAGCCGAGCACACACCACTGCGTCCGGGCCGGGCCCTGATTGGGCTCCTCAGGACGAAATCGGATGTCCTTAACCCTTCCTCGGCCCTGGCCCCACAGGCCCTTTCAGGATCAGAGAAATAAAGAGATGCTCAAAGAACAAAGGAATTCCCAGGGAAGGAATTGTACCACATTTTATCCTAAGCTGCGGGAGGCGCGGGGGTGGGGGAGCCGCGGCCCAGGCCGCTACAGAGGAAGCTGCTTGCGAAGGGCGTTCAAGGTCGCTGACCCCTGCGGTGGAGCTGGCCGGCCGCGTCCTGCAGAGGCGCCGAGGCGGCCTCCTGCCCTGCCGTCCCCGGGCCTCCGCTCTCTCGGCCTCAGCCTCTGGGACTCGGGGCGCCTGGCTGGAGCGAGGGTGGGGCGTGTCTGCCCGTCACCCGCTCACTACCGGGCGGACTCCGCCATTGGACGGCGCTGCCCCAGAGGCCCCGTGGCTGCAGGCTGAGCCCAGAGGGGCGCGGCGTCCTCGCATCAGCCAGGACCCCGTCAGGAAGGGACACGGCGGCGGCGGTGGCCCCGAGCGGCGTAACAACTCACTCCACCGCTTAGCGCCTTAGACCACCATTCTTCGTGCTCGCGGGCCCTCTGGGTCCTGGACGGTCCTGCCCAGGGTCTTCCGTGTGGCTGTGGTCAGATGTCGGCCAGGCTGTGGCCCTCGAAGGGCGGATGGGAGATGGAGGGACCCACTTGGGTAGAATTAGCTCCCAGCTGCTGTCTGGGGGCTTCGGGTCCTCTCCATGGAGAACTTGCCACGGGGCTGCCTGAGGGTCTCCATGGTAACCGGACTGACTCCCTCCTGGGCTGGCAGTCTGAGAGATGCAAGGG
The DNA here is from genome assembly GCF_006229205.1 of Suricata suricatta. Taxonomy (NCBI): domain Eukaryota; kingdom Metazoa; phylum Chordata; class Mammalia; order Carnivora; family Herpestidae; genus Suricata; species Suricata suricatta. The sequence continues at coordinate 2,077,305 of NC_043709.1, forward strand.
GGAGCTGAAAAGACCTCCATGACCTGGTCATTTTCTGTGAATTCTGTGGGTCCAACACCCTGGTTTAGTATGATTCAACCTCCATTCCTGGATGGAAGATGTTACCACACTCCACCAAGCCGGGGACAGCAGCGGGGGTGTCCTGCGATCACACTCAGTGCGACACCGTCCACCAGGAGACAGCGTCCAGCCCCACAGGCCAAGGGCCCTGTCCTCCAAGACGGCTCGCCTCCCCTCCAGATGCCGGGCGCAAGTCCGGGCGGTCACCTGTGCTCCTGAGCCGCGGTTACGAGTCAGAGGTCCCCAGGACCCCTCCTCGGGTTCCATCACTTTGCCGGCGCGGCTCACGGAGCTCAGAGACACGTCCCTCTGGCCAGATCGGGGCTTGCAGGCGAGGCTGCCCTCAGGAGCAGCCACGGGAGGAGCAGCCACAGAAGGAGGTCCCACCAGAGGAGGTGCAGAGGGCCCGGGGTGGGGGCGCCCTCCCGCACCACCCCTGCACGCACTCACCAGCCCAGCTCCTCCTCCGGGTTCTGACGGAGGCTTCCTGCCTCGGGCCTGAGTGACGGCATCGCTGGGCCCTGCGGACCGACGCTCCTCTCCAGCGCCCTCCTCTCCAGGTCCTGGGACAGGGGCGGGGAGGGCGGGAGGGAAAGTGCCAGCCCTCTGACCCCCACGTGGGTTCTCCTGGTGACCAGCCCCCATCAGCAGGTGTGGCCTCCCCACCTCACTAACACTACAGAAGTCACCTTGTTGTTCTCAGTGCTCAGGAAATTCCTGGGGAGCCTGTGCAGGGCCTGGTCTGTATGGGGACCAAATGCAGGTTTCCTGTCACAGGTCACGGTGTGAGGACGCCTCGGGGGCATGGGCCTTCGGTCCCCTTGGCTGGCCTCCAGTGATCACTACTGCTCTCAGAGGCCGCCCTGGAACTTTCCGGTGCCCCCTAACAGGTACCCAGCTTCTATTCACATCTTCATCTCCTGCCCCTCCAGCCTGGCCAGGGAGTGGGAAGGTGACAACATGGGGCGTGATGGGGGAAAGTAGCATACATGTCACTCTTCTAACTCACGTCTGGGGACCCCGTTGAGAAATGACCTTGTCACACACGTCTTAGTGGTGGCCTCAAAGAGGGATGTCCCCGTGGCATGGGCACACTCCTACCGGCTCGTTCTTTTAGACCCTGAGCCACGAGATGATTTTCACCAGGTCCGGGCGGCTCCCAGCCAGGTCAGCAGCCGTGGGAAAACGTGGACGCGTCCACGTGGGAGCTGACCTCAGACCGCTTTCCCCATCCTCTGCCGTCTGTGCCCCGTCCCCAACAGCACCAGGCTCTGCAGTGCCCTCTGGAACCATGGCGAAGGCGGCAGACGGCAGAGCGGGCACAGGCAGCTATGGTAGCCAACCTCCTTTGTGACGTTGGAGGCTGAGAGTCCAGGACCAGGGCGGAGCCCGGTCAGATTCACGGTGCGACCCCCTCCACCTGCAGGGCGCTACCTCCACGCTGTCTCCCCGTGGAGGGAGGGCCGGGGGCTCAGCAGGACAGGAGCCCCCCTGTGAGGGCAGCACCTCGTGACCTGAGCACCGCCCAGCGGCCCAGCCTCCTGACACCATCCCCCGAGGCTTGGGGTTTCAGGCTGAGTCTAGGGGGCACCCAGGTAACTCCCGAGTGGAACCCAGTCTTTCCCTGGTTACTAGAGACTTGGATACTTTTTCATATGTTTATTCAAAATCCTAGACTCTTTTACCTGAAATGTTTTCCGTATCCTTTGCCCTGTTTTCTACTGCTGTTTTTTGTTCCTGATCGGTGGGCGTTCTCTGTGCCCCCGAGATTCTGATTTCTGTCAATCACACATGTTTCCAATACTTGCTTCCAGACCGTGGCCCGTGGTGACTTACCTTTGTTTTTATAGCGTCTTTTCATAGAGCAGGTTTTGGTCCTTACTGCCATCGGATTCATTCGTATTTCCCTTCGTGAACCATGCTGTTCAAGACGCATGTAAAAATGTGTTATTCGGGGCACCTGGGGGGCTCCGTCGGTTAAGCGTCAGGCTTCGGCTCAGGTCCTGATCTCGTGGTTCGTGAGTTCGAGCCCCGCGTTGGGCTCTGTGCTGACAGCTGGGAGCCTGGAGCTGCTTCAGATTCTGTGTCTCCCTCTCTCAGCCCCTCCCCCACTTGCACTCTGTCTCTCTCTCTCTCTATCAAAAAAAGTAAACATTAAAAAAAAACGTCATTCACCATAGAGTCATACAACATTCCCCTGCACTTGTGTCTGGTCTCTGGGATTCCTCTCTCGTCCGTCAGCAGCACGTGGTCCGTGGTCGCACGTGGGTGGCGTTTGCAGGAAGTCGGTCCGTGGGGTGTGGCAGGACGTCTGGGGCACGAGCCCTTCGCTCCCCCGTGTGGGGGTAGAACCTGCTGGAAGCAGCCGGCGAGGGAGCTGGCAGGATTCCGAGGGGCTCCCTGGGGCTTCGCGGCTGGTCTGGGGAAGGGACGTGGCCCACGGGGAGCCGCACCTGTGTCGCACCTCGATGCCGCCATCAGGATTTATGTTTCTCCCGTCGTTGGCGTGTCTCCGGCTACACGCACTCCTGGTGTGTTGTTGGCTTTACTGGTTTGTCATTGTCGTTTCTGTTGTTGTTTTCAGCCCACAAAAAAAAAACGGTTGATTCTCTTCATTGCTCTTACACCTCCTAACTGCAAGCTCATTTTCATACTATGTCTGCGGTTCCTTTGGTCATCTGTGTACCTCGTAACATTGTCTGTGAATAATGAGAGTTTGGCTCCTCTCTGTTTTCATTCCTGCAACTGCACTTCCCCTTGTGTTATGGCCTCCTTTCCGGCGCTTCCTCCTTGACCGTCAGCCGGAGCCCCACCGCAAACCAAAGCCTTGGGCCAGCGTCTCAGGCGGCGTCCGTGCAGGTTTCTGGATCTTTCTCTGGGTAGTGGCGCCCTCCTTGCCCTGGTCTGCCCTGGATGTTCTGGGCACCGCCCATCTCCTCAATGTTTCAGGGTTTGGGGTGAGATCCCCTGCCCGGCACAGGGTCTAGAAACTTCCTCCAGGCAGAAATCCAGGGTGACTGAAGGTTTCTCCTGATTCGTTTCCCTTTTTTGTTGCCTGGCAGTCCCATGCCCCCTGTTGTCTGAAAACGGCTGATGTATAATTTTTTCAGGTTTTTTAAATGTTTTTTATTGATTTTTGAGAGACAGAGAGAGACAGTGTGAGCAGGGTAGAGGCAGAGAGAGAGGGGACAGAATCGGAAGCAGCTTCAGGCTCTGAGCTGTCAGCACAGAGCCCAACACGGGGCTCAAACCCACGAACATGAGATCCTGACCTGAGCCAAAGCCGGACGCTCAAATGACCGAGCCCCCAGGCGCTTCAATTTTTTCAGTCTTCTTGTTGTAAATGGCAGGACGGCAAGTTCTCTAGCCAGCGGTGCTTTGGAAAAGCTCTCCGTGCGGCTGCGGGCGTGGCCGGGCGTCCGTCCCGCATCGGCTCCCGACTGGGGCTGACCCCGTGCCTCCGCGCCGGCCTCACTCTCCCCTGGTAAAGCGAGCTTCCGGCCGTCTTCCCTCCTGTCGGTCTTTAGCTAAATGCCTGCATTCCTCGTGTTCCTCCAGGGGTTACGACAGGAGTTCTTAGTCTCTCAGAGGCCGCCTTGGATGACAGCGTGAGCTCAGACTGCGTAAAAACCGCAAGCGCGTCTGCTCAGCCGGACTCAGGCTGGTCCGGGCCGGACCTCCTCCCGCACTGATGCCACTCGGCCACCAGGTCACCGCAAGCGGTCAGCCTCCCGCCTTCCACGGTGGCCCGTGGATTTCCGGGATTCTCCCTCCCTTCCCGTTGGCCGGGGCTCCCTTCTGGCCATGCCTCCCTTCAGGTTGGGGTTTCCGTGGTTGTTCTTGCAGCGTGGACCGTGGTGTCCCCGTCCTCCTGGGACACGGGGTTCTGCAGTGGCGCTCGCAGCGGGCGACAGAGCCGTGCCTTCCCCCAGCTGCACCACTCCTGGTGACCGGTAAGTGACTGTCCCCAGATGCGCTCGCTCTGTGGGACGTGACAGCCTCCCCCGGCCCCGGCCACGTTACCGTTTGTCTCTGGGTCTGAAGTTTGTGGCACCTGCACTCCGATGGCATCGACTCTTCCTGGAGCTCTGAGCGTCTGTGGAGTGATTTTCCTCTTACCACGTTGCGGAAAGACAGCCCGGCGAGAATTTTTTCCGGTGTCTTATGGTCTCCTTTCCTGCTCCGGTGTCACGTAGATTGGGTAGATGTCTTTATGCCACGTGTCACTGATGCTTTGCTCCACTTTTTAGTCAGCATTTTCCTTCTCCGCTTTGTGTAGGGTGATTTATATTGACCCGTCTTCACCTCACTGATGATTTCTCCCTCAGTCTCTGTCTGAGTTAAGCCTCTGTAATTAAAAAATAAAATTTCAGGGGCACCTGGGTAGCCCAGTCAGTTAAGCATCCAACTTCAGCTCGGGTCATAATCTCGAAGCTCATGGGTTTGAGCCCCACGTCGGGCGCTGTGCGGACAGGAGTCTGCTTCCGATTCTGTGTCTCCCTCTCTCTCTCTCTCTCTTTCTCTCTCTGCCCCTTCCATGCTTGCACTCTGTCTCTCTTTCTCTCAAAAATAAATGTAATTTTAAAATAAATACAAAAAAATAAAATTTTTTTCAAATTTGTATTATTTAGTCTAGAATTTTATTTCATCCTTTTTAGAATTTTTTTATTGTTCTGAAATACTCAATCTCTTTATGCACTACATCTGTTATCTGTCATTTATATTTATCATCTACTTATTATCTATCTACTGTCTATCTATCATCTATCATCTATCTGTCTCTATCTATCTATCTATCTATCATCTATCTATCTATCTATCTATCTATCTATCTATCTATCTAACGTCTTTCTATCTCTCTCTCTCTCGGTATCTCCCTCGCCAGCCCACACTCACATCCCAAACTGAAGGAACAAGTCCTCATTCCTTGACACTCTGGTTTCGAGTCCTCTCCAGGCTCAGAGCAGGCACCTGGTCCAGCACACAGATATGAAACCTGCTGGGCTCCCTGTGGACCCATGAAGGGCTTCTCTCTCTCTCTCTCTCTCTCTCTGGAAATCGCTAAGATTGTATCCACTGCTCTGTATTCTTCTCATCAAGAACTATAGCGATCACCTGTCCTGTGCAGGCTCTTCCTCTGTTATCCTGGGAGGTGAGTCTTCCAGGACCTGTAAATGCTGACCAGAGGCGGAAGTCCCTGATGCGCCTGCTTTTGTCTCCTGATTTTGTCCCTTTCACAGCTGTGGGCACAGACAAGTCTCCTTTTCCTCTTCGAGTCTGTACGCTGAGTTATATATTGGGGAAAATTACTCATTTTTGTCTACATTTAAAAATATATCAAAATAAAGTTGTTGATTTTTAAAACTGTTTGGTTACTATTGGTTGTTCCTCCACCGGATCTTTACTTTTCTCTTCTTTGAAGTGTCTACTTCTTAAACTTGACCTTTCTTCGTTTCTAGAATATGTGTTCAGGGCTTAACTCTCCCTCTGGGCATGACCTCCGCTCCATCCTGCAAGACTTGGCATGGTGTGTCTTAATAGCCAAAATATTCTCTAATTTCTACTATGATTTTTTTGACCTGAGATGATTGAGATATACATTATTCAAGTTCTCAGAATTTAGGCTTTTCTAGTTTTTACAGGTTTTTAATTTAATTAAGACAAATTTTTTTGTGTTGGGATAACTTGATAGGATTTTAATCTCTGGACATTTGGGAAGGGGGCAACCACGCAGACTACGTTGTTGACTGCAGTGTTCCTGCCTGTTTTCCTTTTGGTCTGCTACGCTATCGTGATTCCTTCTTTGACTTTTTGGCGTACGCATGGGTTTAAATGTGCCCCTCATAAACATTATTCCCCCAGACATTTTGTAATAGAAGTTCAACCTCTCTGTCTTAAACCCGTGAGTTTAGTCCGTCTGCATTTATTCCGACTATTGATATAGTTGAATTCATTTTGTGTGGATTTTTTTTTATCCTGACACTCTTAGCTGCTACTTTAAAAATTTTGTCCAATACGGGTTTTCTGAAACCTACTGTGTTTGTAATTAGAGGCGGTCCCTGATGCATACCTACGACCAAGTCTAACATTTTTCAATATGGCTACCCTCGTGTTAAATAACACAGAAGCGTTATGGTGGCTGAATTCCAGCTCACTCCCGTCCCAAAGGCTGGT
>NC_043709.1:2083638-2092541 GCF_006229205.1 Suricata suricatta
CCATTCCCCCCATCAACCCTCCGTTTGTTCTCTGTATTTAGGAGTCTCTTATGGTTTGCCTCCCTCTCAGTTTGTAACCATTTTTTTCCTTCCCTTCCCCCATGGTCTTCTCTTAAGTTTCTCCAATATCACTTCTGAGTGGCAACAGATGATCTCTGTCTCTGACGCACTTGTTAGTTAGTCATTGAAATTTATTGTTTACATGGCCAATATCTGACATCATCCAAGTATTCATCAATTTATGTCCTGCTCACTTCTCTCTGCATACATTTCTTACATTTTTGTGTTAAAAACTATCTGCTGCTCATTAAATCTTGACATCTCAACTTTTGTTATTTGATTTACTTTTTTATACATTCCAGAACTTTCTGTTTAGGTGCTCCATATAAAATTTCTTGGCGTATCTATTCCTTTTCACAATTCTCTCTTATCTGTGTCAAACTGGGTATTTAATACATCTTAATGAGTTTTAATTTTATAGCTATAATTATTATTTCTAAAATCTCTCTTTATTTTGTTTGTTCCTCTAAGTGTGTCTGTGTCTTTTTTTTAACATGATCCAATGCCTGGGTGGCTCAGTCAGTTGAACACAAGACTCTTGATTTTGGCTCAGGCCATGATCTCACGGTTTATGGTTTCGAGTCCCGTGTCAGGCTCTGTGCTGACGGCACAATAATAATATTATCTTAAACCTTTCTGGTGTTTTAAATTACATCTTTTGAAGTTTAGCACAGCTTACACATGCACATTCATAGTTTGTTCCTGATACTTTTATTATTTTATACTCTCAGTGTCTGAACCCACGTTTGTGTGGGCTCCTCTCCGGGGTGGTGGCGGACACCTTCCAAAGTGCTCTGGGATTGCGGATTGTGACTTCATGTTTGGTGAAGCTTAGGCAGCCGAGATCACATGGACAAACTGAGAGAAAGAGGGTTTTCACGGAGAAAATTGGGCTTGTTTCTGTAAGTTTTCATAGGTGCTTCCAACCAAGTTTTCATAGGTGCTTCTTATTAACTGTCTCACTTAGAGTTTCCTAAATCAGGTAATAAATGTAACTTCAGGTCATAATTATATATATAATATACATATTATCATATAGATATTATAAGGAATCAATTTGACTTTTTTCCCCAAGTCCTACTTAGATTGGTCACATCTCTCTCTTTGCTGGCAGGTAGATTTTTAAAATTTTTTATTGTTTTTTTTTATTTTTGAAGGAGAGAGAGAGAGAGAGAAAGGGGCAGAGAGAGAGAGAGGAAGAAACAGAATCCGAAATAGGTTCCAGGCTCTGAGCTGTCAGCACAGAGCCCGATAGGGGGCTTGAACCCATGAACTGTGACATCAGGACCTGAGCCAAAGTCAGCCAAATAACTGACTGAGTCCCAGGCGCTCCTGTTATTTCTGGTCGGTTTCTACTGAGTGTGCGATCTTTTGCGTTTCCAGGATTTATTCAGGACTCACTGTTACATCTCTGTCCCCGCCCCTTGCATGGACCCAAGGACTTGTCTTTTTGGCTTAAAACAAAGTATTCTAGTTTATAAGTTGGAAAATACCCCTAGGGACACACGGGTGTGAGCTTCCCTGTGAGCGCACCATGCTGTTCCCCGGGGACTTCCCTTTACGCCATGCAAACGGCTCTGCACCTAAAGGACCCCAGTGGTGTTTCATGTCATGTATGAGGATTGTTACATAAGGAGACAAATGTTCACGTTGTCTGGCTGATTCAGTTGAGACTCACTGAAAATCCCAAGTGGATAAAGTCAAGTCTCTGAGCCCCTTTTCTCCATGCGACAAAGCTGACACACTTAAAGGACGAGCCCTAATCCTCCCCGCAGTCACCTCGGGAAGCCGGATTCCCCTTGACAATGAGTTTCCATCTCCGTCACGTCACCCTGGTTTTGAAACAGATCTTGGGACCCTCATCGTTTTTCACCGTGCCCCTCATGGCACAGGCACCCAACCGCTATTTGAGGGCTTTGCTTTCTTTGTTTGTGCACGTTCGAGTCTTCCGCGGGGGCTGTGAAAACGTGGACATGTGGGACCGAAGCTTGACAAGCGTGTCTGAGCCACGGCGCCTGGTCTGGTGCCAGGCACGTTCTAGCCACCCAACAATTACCGGTCGTATCGGCATAATTCCAAGGACCTTCAAACTCTGAACTGAAGCTAAAAGAATTTAGATAATTTTCCCAAAGAGCTGAAGACCAGCATCCCACAGGCATCAGGAAAGGGAGGTTTCAAAAGTAGGGGTCAGCAGGGTGTCACCAGGGGGCATAAAATCTCCCCACATCCCCTTGGGAAACACGCAGGAGAACCATCCCGGATGCTAACAGGTGGGCCCCTCTTTGTCCAAGCAGACACCCCACTTTGCTCTGGGGCAGCCCCTGGGGGGCAGGGTCAGTGGGGCCTGAGCTGAGGGAGGTTCCTTGGATGGACCCGGCTCTAAGCCCTCTCTTCCTTACCCTCAATAGCAGGCGACAGGAATGGACTGACGTGGGGGTACCCAGCCCCTGACAAGGTCCCTAGGGCTGGGAAGGGGTGAGGTGGGAGAGGTTTGTTGCATGAAATGCTATGGCAGACAGAGGTTTTTCTTTCAAGAGAAAGGAGGAAGAAGTAAGGAGCAGGGATGTGCTTAATTCCCTTGCCTTGTGTTATTTACCTGCTACCATTTACATTTATTATTAACACACTGATGCATTTCCATTTCAAAAGGATTCTAGAAATGCACCGTGAAGAATTAAAATGTCTCCTTCAACTCATGCCTTAACTTCTATTTGCGCTCGTGTATCTGACGAGATACCATCAAAGTTCCCCATTTGGTCTGAATCCTGGTGCACCCTCCCTCCCCCCCCCCCGGACCCTGTGCGTGTGTGTGTGTGCGTGCGCACACACGCGTGTGCGTGGGGGTGCACACACACACACATCCTAATATTAATGGGATCACCTTATGCCCTTTCAATGACTTGCTTTTTTCACTTAGCAATTTTTCATACGAAGTTTGCAGGTCGGCCATGATTCACCTCCTGGATCCGGCTTGATGATTATTTAACTTGTTTTCATGGTTTGCTGTTGCAGATTCTGCTGCAAAGGCCCTCCAGGTCCGTGCACACCCACGTGGATTATGCGTCCGAGCTGCCACTTCTTTTACGAAGATTCCTTAAGAGTAAGTCTTGGATTGAAGAGTCTGCATGCATCATTCTACCCATTGACTGATACATCACCCTTCTGAAAAGCTTTATCAGGGGCGCCTGGGGGGCTCAGTCAGTTAAGCGTTCGACTTTGGTTCTAGTCATGATCTCATGGTTCGTGGGTTCGAGCCCCGCGTCGGGCTCTGTGCTGACAGTTCGGAGCCTGGAGCTGCTTCCAAGTCTGGATCTCCCTCTCTCTCTGCCCTTCCCCCTCTTACACTCTGTCTCTGTCTCTTAAAAATAAATAAACATAAAAAAATTAAAAAGCTTTATCAATGCATTCCTCTAGCAAAATGCAAAGATACTCCCCCAAACTTCCTGTTATGATTTTTATACTTTCTCCCTGATAGAAAAGAAAAAAACACCTTTAGTTTCTGTTTCAATTGCTTCTAATGTGTCTATTGGCCATTTTATTTCACGTTCAGCAAACACACAGTTCATATTCTTCGCTATTTCTGACTGGGTTGTCTTTTTTCTATTGATTTCTGTGGATCCTTTGCAAATTCTGAATATTCATTTTTCCATTGGAAATATTTCTCTCATTCTGGCAGCTGTCTTTATCTTTGCGATTTTTGACATTTATTACAGGGAATTCGTCGACCTATCTCCACATGGCGTCTACTCCTCTCATGTGACAATGCTTCCCTGCCACACATCGTGAGCGATACTCTTCGGGCTTGCATTTTTAATCAACTAAAATCTACTTACATTTACGGTACGTGATGCCTCGTCTGTCCTTCCTCTTGAGCCAGAGGGTCATCAACGACCCTGCATCGTTTATTAGTTAGACGTTCCTTCTCACAGAAGCGGCACTTCGGTTATCTGGCAGTGTGATTTTATTCGCCACCTCCCTGATGCATCCGTTTGTATCCAGAATCCCCGTTCTGTGGTCTCACGTGTTTGGGCACACTGACGTCCAACCGCTTTCATGATCTGACCTCGGACGGCGTCAGCCAGGGCAAACCCCCAACCATGCCATGTATCTCTTCAAGACAGTGTTGGCTGTTCCCGCACCCTTCCATCCATCGAGGGAGAGCAGAACTCATCAGGCTCTACCACAAAACCTACCGGCATTTGCTTGGGATGGAGATGGAATGTATGGATTCTTGAGGAGAAAGGACCTGTCCTGGGTGGCAGACACTGGTTAGGGTCCCAAACCACTCTCCCTTTCTTCCTGGACACGTCGGGAATGGCGTTTCTCATCTGCCCTCACATTTGGGCGTCAGCACATGAGTTTCAGACAAAGAAAAGTCGGCAGATATTCTGTGCTCCATCCCCAGCTGACCCACATCCCGCCCCCACCCCATCCACAGTCCCCCATCTGCCCTGTGCCCGCCCCCCACCCCATCCACAGTCCCCCACCTACATGCAGAAACCCTTGAGGAGAACCGGGGGCCATAGACTGTCCGAGCAACAAGTCGGAAGGAGCCTGGGTCCCTGGAGTCCCATGGGGAAGACTGCATCCTGGAAATCTGAGCAGGAAAATAACTTCTAAGACACAGAGTTTTGGTTTGGTGGTTCTAGTGTCAGTCCACTCTGATCAGTGGTCTGTGTCTCTCCGCCTATTCAGGCCAATTTTTACTTTTTCAATAGGTTAGAATGGTCTGGAGTTCTTTTTATATTATTATTTTGGCTGTGAATGAAATCCTTTCTCTGCTATTACATTTTCTATTTGGCCGTTGCTGGTTCTGGAAAAACTATTGATTTCTGTCCGTTGATATATTCGGTCTCAGGTAGCTGAGCTCCCGTGGCTGGTTCGAGCCATTTATCAGTTTATGCTTTTGCATTTTTGTAGGAAAGAACATTCTCATATACATAATGTCATATTTCTCATGCTACTTTTTTTTTTCAGTTTTACACTGTTAGAACCCTGAGCACCATATTAAACAGTGATGTATGGCGAACACCCTTGCTGAGCTGATGTTTAGAAAATATCACTCAGGTGCACTCTTAAGCAGGATGCTTGCTTCAGTTTCCTGGTAAATACTTTTTATCAAGATAAGAGTGTTTCATTACTGTCTCTGTTTTCTAAGTGGTTTTTGTCAGGAATGAGCATCGACCTCCATCAACTGCTTCTTCAGCATCTAGTGAGGTCATTAAGCTTCTCCTTTATTCTCCGGCTGTAATAACCCCAGCGCTGGGTTTTTCTAACCATTCTTTTACTCCTGTGATTAAGTCTGTGTTGGTGTGAGGTATTATTTTTAATACCTTGTTGATCTTGATATTAAATATCATTTAGGATTTATTCATCCGTTTATGGAAGACTTGGGTATAGATTTTTCTTGTTGTGCCTGCTTGTCAAGTGGTGTCTTAATTACACCAGCCATTTTAATGAAAAGAGTATCTTTTCCTCTTTCTCTGTTCTCTGGAAGTTTACAGAAACTTGTTAGATACTAAACGTGGTGGGTATTTACTACAGCAAATGTATATTTTCTCCTCTTAGCCACCCTTGGAATAGATTTTGTTGATATATGTAGATGTATGATACAATTGTAGATTTTCTTCCCTAAATTTTTTTTATCAGAGATGCACATGTAGAGCCTTCAAAGCTAGAAAATTCTAGGGGCACCTGGGTGGTTCTGTCGGTTGGGCATCCGACTTTGGTTCAGGTCACGATCTCACAGGTTGTGGGTTTGAGCCCCATGTGGGGCTCTGTGCTGACAGCTCAGAGCCTGGAGCTGCTTTAGACTCTGTGTGTATGTCTCTCTCTGCCCCTCTTTTGCTTATGCTCTGTCTCTCTCTTGCTTTCACATAAATAAACCTTAATATTTTTTTTAAAAAGCTGGAAAGTTCTACAAATCTTTTATACAAACAAAGCAATCCCTGGGACAATGCTGTTTCTACCTGCTCCCAGAAGCAATCACCTAATCTAGTTTAGCTGTTTCTTTTGAGATTTAGTCTAAGTGATGCATTTTTCCTAAAATTTTTGATTCTTCCTCATTAGATATTAACTACTCTTTTCCTACCAAAGACGTTGGGATTCGATTTTCTTACGAAAACCCTGAAACCCACATAAAACAGTGTCCCTCCAACCAAACTCATCACTACGAACAGATCGTAGTTCATTGTTTCTCAGGTTAATAAATATCTCATTCTTCATGCCTAAAATAATTGGTGACAAACTCACCAACAGATCTACATAACCCTAGCCACACACTTTAGGTAGGTAAGGTTCCTCTAGGAAATTATGACCTATACACTCGCCCACGCACAGGCACACACACGCACACACCCAGATGCATGTGTCAGAATGTGGATCTCTATCCATAGACACACCCATGTACCGACACGTGAGGGTGGAAACCAGGACATTTCCAGTGTCCCATGAAATCTCTCGTACCTCCGTGCCAAGATGTGCCTCCTCCCCAAGCTGAGCTACTGTCTGGAATTCTGATGCCATAGATTGCTTTTGCCCTGTCTCTAACACACACGTGCTCATGCGTGCGTCTGGATTCTCACACCGAAAACAGTGGTGTGAGGGTCATTTGTCTTGTTCCCTGTCACGGCATCTGGGTATTCTGTCATTGCTCTCAGAGAGGATAGTTTAAGTTACCATGATGTAGACTCCTCTCCTCCACTGTTGATGAACACGATATTTCCGGTTGTTGACCCGACAAGGAGGTGCGGTCAGGAGTCTGCCACGGGTGCTTACTGGTGGGACTGTGCGTGTGCATTTCTTCGGAGGCATATACACGGGGGCGTCACCGCTGAGACAAGGTACGGACACTCTCCCTGTCACTGTGAGGAGCCCCTCTGTCTCCACGTGCTCACTCACCAACACTTGGTGACTTTCTAGCTTTTTAAATTCTAGTTGATCCACTGAAAATGGAGAGGTGTGTAGTCTGTGTTTCTATTTCCCAGTGATGAATGGGTTCAGCATCACTTATTATGTTTATTGGCCTTTTGGAAACTCTTGTTTGTGAAGTAGCTGAAGGCTGCACTTTACTTTTATTGGTACGATTTCTATGAATTCAAGTGACGAATTTCAATTGAATACAATTTTCTGATTCACCACTTCTTTCTGTTAATGATCTCTGCGTCTTTAATAAAATCTCTGCCTATTCCAGGGGCGCCTGGGTGGCTCAGCGGGTCAAGCGGCCAACTCTTGATTTCGGCTCAGGTCATGAGCTCACAGCTGGTGAGTTTGAGCCCCGAGTCAGGCTCTGCACTGACAGCACGGGACCTGCTTGGGATTCTCCCCCCACTTTGTCCCTCCCCTCCAAAGAAATAAAGAAACTTAAAATAAACCTCTGCCTATTCAAGGTCAGGAGATTAGATAATCAACACTTGCCTCCCATGGGATGACTTGTCTTTTCAATCCCTTGAGAAAGAGACGTTGTGACGCTTCATCCCTCTCTCCCATCGCACTTAGTGCTTCTGTGTCCAGATCACGAAATCTTCCCAACACCAAGCTCATCCGAAAATTCCTTAGGATAAATTTCATAAGTTTTAGCAATTTAGCATTTGTATCTAAATTTATTTTTTTCATATTTAAACTTGAAATATGTCTGGAACTGGTTTTTGTATAAGTATGTGAGGGAGAAGATCAAAATATTTTTCCCCGATGGGTATCCAGTGACCCAGAACCAGTCATTGGGAAGGTGCTCTCCCCGCATTCCCGACGACCCTTGTCACAAGTCCGACCACCTGTAGCGTATGCAGAGCCCACGTTACAAGCACGAACTGAGGCTCCCAAAGCAAAGCACAGTGTAAGGTACTGAATGTACGTCAAGCCAAAATAGTATTACATAAAATATAGTCTAACCCCTACATTGAGAAATGTATACTTTCTCTCCTCATATTTCCATTTAATAAAAGTTATCTCCACCCAAGTGTACTTTGGCTTTATCTCGTAATGTCCATTATGTGTATTATTTTGATTAGCGCTCAGTTCAAAATATTTTTCAGTTTTCTATTTAATTTTTTTGACTAAAAAGTTACAAAGTGTCCAGTTTGATTTCCACACAAGTGATGATTTCCTAGTTGCCTTTTTGTTATTAATTTATCATTTCAGCATGTTGATCATATTTCCATTTGCTTTTGGCTTCCATTTTCCTCTTGTCACTTTAGTGTTGTTTCTTTGAAGGAAATCTGATTGATTGATTGGTTGATTTAAGTTTAAGCCAGTCTTTGATTTTCAGAAGTCTTTTGTATTGTGATTAATTGTGATTTTCTTTTTATTTATTATGCCTACACTTCACGCTTGGTATGACATTTACAATCACTTTTGGAAAATCCTTATCCTTATTTTTTTCAAATATTGGTTCCACCCAGTATTTTTTTCCCTTTTCTCCACAGACTCTGATTACACATATGTTAGACATTTACACCACATCCCACATGTCTCTTCTTGCTTTTATGTTTTTTTAAGTACCTTTGTTACTAAGCTCATTTCTGAATATTTTCCTCTGACCTGTCTTCCAGTGTTCTAATTTTCTCTTCAGCTACGACTAATTTTGAACTAAACCCTTCTATTACATATTCATCCCTTTGCTTATTTTTTAATTCTAGATTTTTTCTTATTAGTTGCCCATTTTCTACATACATTATTAATTTTGTCTTTTATTTCCTTTGGTATACCACACAGATTTATTCAAACGATGATGTGGTAATTCAGTATGAAATATCTGTGGGCACGGTCCTGTTACCTTTTCTTTCTTTGGTTTGGGGTCATGCTGACTTCTCCTGTGCCCGTTTACTTTTAGTAAATGCTGGACA
>NC_043709.1:2092641-2100911 GCF_006229205.1 Suricata suricatta
CCCGTCCCCCCGCTGACCCTAACGCCGGGGTCGCGATGGCTGTTTTCTGGGAAAGGAGAAACGCTTGGAGTAGTTACTGGCCCCGTGACTCTGAAAAGCTCTGTGGCACGGGGTCTGTCACAAAGCCCAGCGCTTGTGTGCCCCTGGGCCCTGGCGGGGAAGCAGACCCCCTGCACCGTGACGCCAGAGGCTGGCTGGCGGTCGGGTGTCCTTGAGCGAGGTTCCTCCCTGGTCTGGTGCACACGTGAAATAGGACACTTTGGGGGAGAAAATGCTCAGGGTCCGTTCGGGGGAGGCTGGCGGGGGCGGCGGGGCGTCACAGCGATCCCGGCTCTGACCCCCCTTCCGAAGGGACCGGTGATTCTGCTGCCTGCTCTCCTGTCCTTGATTCTGGGCGACGGACGGAGGCAGGAGCCCGGGGTCGGCAGGGAGGGGCCGGGTCCCCAGACCACAGGGAGGGCGCCCTGAAGGTGGCGTCGGACCGCGCTGGGCCTCTGAGGAGGAGGCCTCAACAGGCCGGGGAAGCGGGCGACGCTGCGGACGGGTCAGGACGAGGCGGAGCTCAGCCTGCGGACGCAACGCCCTGGGGGGGGGGGGGATTAAATCAGCGATTTAGTGAGCTCCGGCCCCCGACAAGAAATCTACAACAGGATACGCTTCCCCATTTTCCAAGCGAGGAAAGCGAGGCAAACAGCCTCCCACGGAACAGCTCCTGAAACCCGGATCTTTCCGTCTATTCTCAGCACAGACTAGCCAGCAGGGCGGCGGGTCCCACGGTTGTCCCGGCCCCGCCCCCCACCGCCACAACGTCACAGGGTCACCGGGTGACAAGCCGGGTGGCTCAGCCTGAGCGCCAGGCCCACCGAGCCGGGGCCGGAGGGGCCTCAGCCCGGAGAAGAGGCGCTTCCTTCACGTCCGCAGCTGCGCCTGAGGACAGCGTCCGGAAGGTGAAACGTCTCTTCGGAAACCCACTGTCACCGTGTTCCCAGCTGCGTCCCTTGTCCCCCGCGGGAGCCCACGGGGTCGACAGCTCTGTGGGGCCGTGACTGTTTGTCTCTAAGCACCTCTGGAAAGCCTCATCCGGAGTCAGAAACAAGGGCTGGTTGGTTTTGTTCGCCTTGATTTCCTTCCGGAGGCTGAACGGCGGGAGCCCAGCGGGCTGGCGGTCTTCTGGGCGGGCAGCAGGGAGCCCGCAGACACGGTGGCCGTCAGCGAGAACTGTCCTGAGCAGATGACACTGACCACTCCCTGCCGCCCAGGGTCACGGATGGCGGGAGCGGGTTTGTGAGAGAGCGGCATCGCCCAGGAAGCTTGGGGACACCGCTGGGCTTCTTCGGTGCCCTGAGCAGCCCCGGCCACGGGCGCCAGGGCGGCCTGGCTGCTTCCCACGCTCGTGGGAGCACAGCCACCATCAGCTCGGGGAGGTGGGCTCTGTGACGGGGACACACATCCCTCTTGGAAGCCCAACGGCCAGAGCCAGCTCTGAACTGGGGACAGCGAGCTGCACACGGAAGCTGTTAGAAGTTCCAAAGGGTCGTGATGGACACCCTGTGTCTGGGGGTCTGGCCTGGGGCACATCCTGGCTGGGAAATTGAGTCTCAATCTGGCACAAAACCTCACGAAGAAGGGAGTCATCAGAGGGGAGAACGTGACCTCAGGTCTCGGCGTGGGGCACACCAGGGCTCCACTGCAGCTTTTGTAAACAGTGTTTAAAATATTTGCTTATATTTGAGAGAGAGACAAAGCGTGAGCAGGGGAGGGGCGGAGAGAGGGAGACACTGAATCCGAAGCAGCTCCAGGCTCCGAGCTGTCTGCACAGAGCCCGACGCGGGGCTCGAACCCACGAGCCCTGAGATCGTGACCTGAGCCGAAGCCGGCCGCCGGCCAGGCCGCCCGCGTCCCTTGACTGGAGCTTGTGCCTTCGTAGCGAGCGGCACGGGCCACAGCACCCGGCGCTCTTGAGGAGGAGCGTCTTCCGCGTCAGCTAACGCACCCCGACTCGGGGACACTATCGAGACGAATGTGCTACGCTGACAGCAATCAGACTCGGTGCCTGGTGTGGACGGAGCCTAAGCCTTCCTGGGTGAGGGTGGTGCCTGCTCGGTCAGCCAGAGCCGGGGCGCGGCGTGGACACGGGCGTCCGCCCGTGCGTGACTCTGACCGTGACCCGTGTGGACAAGGCGACGGCCTGCCTGCCCGGAAGGGAAAATGGCCTCTGGGCTTCTCCTCCAGCCCTGCCTCGTCCGGCGGTGGGGCCGCTCTCCGTGCTCTTGGCCCTTCAGACCCCCCTTCACCGTGATGTGCGGAGTGCAGGGTGGGCCGGGGCCTGACCCGCCTGACCTGCCTTCGGGGCTCCACACCGTCTGACCCCACCTCTGAGTCTCTTATTCAGGGAGGCCTCTGATGGGCTCGGTCGTCCGGGGGCCCTTGAGGACACGCAGCGGGCACTGGGCAAACATTTGCTAAATTCAATTCAGTTGGAGGAAAACGTTTGTTTGTTTGTGGCCCACCGTCCCCGTAAGTGGCAGGTTGAGCCAGACGTTAGAAGGTGCTTTCTGATACTGGAGGGGCCTCCCCAACGGCAGAAAACCCACCGAGGAGACAGAGCGTGACTCAACGGTGCGGAGAAGCCGCAGCGCAGGGGGGTGCCGCAGGCCGAGAGCCGACCCCCAGGCTCAGGCACGCAGGCTCGGTCCTGCGCTGACACCTCCGTGAAGATTGGGGCCAGAGAGCGGCTCCCGGAGAGCCGCCGGGGCCCTGAGCCGGCTGCGGGTCCAGGGGGAACCGTGAGCAGAGGAGGACCGAGCGGCGTGAACACGCCGCACCGCGTGAACGGAGACGGTGCGTGGATGGGAAACCGTGTCCATTCCCAATGGTGCGTCTCCCGCTCGGCTCCCCGGGAACCTGCCGTGGCCCTGAACGCCTCCTCCGGCACCAGCCTCAAGAACAGGACCGCATGTATGGGCTCCTTCCTATGCAAAACATCAGCACATTTTCTCTCTTCCCCACCTTGTCCCACCTGCCGGAACTGCCGCTCGGGTAGGGGCTTCGTGCCGCTGATTCGATACATGCTCTCCTCACCCAGTGTGCTGCCTGCTCTTTCCCAGACTCTCACGCCGCTGACACGCCTCCCGTGTGGTTGGGGGACGTGCCAATCCCTTGGCTGGAAACCTCCTCCTGCGGTGCTGGAGGGCCGGGCCCCCGCGAACTCAGATTCAGCTTGTCTCCTGCACCCGCCAGGGCTGCCTGCACATTGCCCAGAAGCCGGTGCCCGTTCCACATGTGGCACTTTCCTCCGGTGCTGGATCCTGTCTACACTCAACTCCCTCTGACCCGTGCGGGTGCTTCTGTCCCTCCTTCCGCCAGGAGAGGGGGGCCAGCTGGTCCTGTCTCGCTGTGTCCCCTCCCACAGTGGGCCCGGGTGCCCCGCGGTTGGACCAGCACTAACCTGGAAAGAGCCACGCACTTGACCTCCCAGGCAATGGAAGGGGAGGTGACCTCGATCAAGTAGGGCGGACGTTACTGTGGCCAGAGGGTCCTCGGAGATGGAGCTGTGGTTAAGACATCTGAACAAATGCCAGTTCCCAGACATCAGTCCTGGTTGAGTAGGAGCAGGAAAGCTCACGCTGAGAACAGAGGAGCGAGGGGCCGGGGCGCCGCGGGCGCCGTGGGAGCCGAGTGCTGGCGGCGGAGACGCGAGAGGCCCTCCCGCAGGAGCGCCCAGCCTCCCAGGATGGCGATCTCCGCGGCAGACGGAGCGCCGTGCAGACACGCCCGAGAAACGCTTCCAATTCCCAGACCAGTAAACCGCTAAGAAACCAAGTGGGAATACCGTGAGTTTATGTCAACAAGTTCATAAAAGGGAAAAGGAGATATAAGCATAAGTCAGCATTAACGGGGGCCCGAGCAAAGATAAACAGATCACAGCAAAATGGCAGCATGGAAATGATATAAATACAGAAACCAAGTTTTTCAAATTAAATGTGCTCTAGCTTAATTCAGGAAAAGAAAAATGAAAAGTCAAAGAAGTGGCAATAGATGAAGGGAGAAGCCAAAGGGGAGGAAAGATGGATATTTTTCTAGAAATCTGTGTGAGGCAGGTTAAAGATGACAGTTTATGGGGGAAATACCACTAACAGACTGACGGGGAAAGAGGCTAAACACGTGGACGGAGCGTCAGAAGGTCTCGGTGAACGTTCCTCCCCCCACAGCCGGAGACCCTCCCTCCTCGGGTCCGGGCCCCGCCCCCCGACAGCGTCGCTGAGAGCAGTGTCCGCCCTGCTCGCCGCCCCTCGCCCGCCCCTCGCCCTCCCGCCCAGCCACCCCCGGCCGTCGGGCCTCCATGCTCTGTCCCTGCCGCACCAAACACGTGGCTGTCTCAGGGCCTTTGCACCTGCCGCCCGCCCTCCCCAGGATCCCCGAGGCCTCGCTCTCCTCTTCACTCACATCCTCGAGTAATGATCAACTCGGAAGCGCGTGGGCACCTGTCCCAGCCGAGCGTCCGCTCTGCGCTTCTCTCCGTCTCCTGATGCGGAGAACGATTCCTCTCTCACGTTTGAGTCCGCGTCTCTCCCTCACCTCCGCACACGCACATGCCGTTGCTGCGGTGTCTCCAAAGCACAGACGATTTCAGGAAGAAATTCCATCCCTCACTTCCCAGCCGGTGAGTCCTACTCAGTCAGGACAGGAAGGCAGGTCTCCCTGGCCCGGAGGGGGTGGGGCCCCAACGGGGTTGTCTGTGGCCCCGAGTGTGTGCGTGTGGAGCTCCGGGGGAGGGGCACCCGGGGTGAAGCAGGACAGGGCGCACCACCCATTAGTGTTCACTCATTCACCCTTCCTGTCCCGAGCAAGAATCCAGGGGGGCCTCTTCTGGGACCCAGGACACAGCAGTGAGTCGGGACAGTAGACAGACCAGGTCCTGGGCAGCTCCCGGCAGACCCGACTTTCGGGGGGGCAGCAGATGGTAAACCAGGGACTCTGGGTGTGAGGGGGTGCTAGGCAGCGAGCCGGTGACAACGCACCGTGAGCAGCACACATCATGTCAGCCTGCGGGGGTGGGGGGGCAGCCGGGAGGGAGCGTGGGGTGGCTGGGGTCGAGGTCAGAGCACCCAGACGGAGGGACCCTTAAGAACAGCGAGGGTCCCAAGAAAGGACCGCGTGGCCGCCAGGGAGGCCTGTGTGCAGCCGGGGGAGGGTGGCCCGGGCCTGCTGTCTGAGGCGCCGGCTGCTAGCCGGGACAGGCACCCGCCGAGGTGCAGAGCCCAGGCCTCGAAGCCCCCAGAACCCAACGCCACGAGAAATCCAGGCACAGAAAGGAGGTACTGGATGGAGAATGGGGTGCCTGCGAGCCGGCGCTCAGGAGGACAGGCGGGAAGAGCAGGGGTCCGAGCCCGACTGTCCGTCCCGCCCCGGGCACCTGTCCACGTGACAGCAGCGGGGCCGGAACCTTCCACAGGAGCCTGCACGGCAGGTGCCGGGCACGGTCACGGCCGGGGCTGAGGGCTACACCACCTCACGGGTGGAAACACTCCACCCCTCCACTCCGGGAGCCGAGTTACCCGAGCAGATTAAAACAGAAGCTTCCAGAAGGTCTCCTCCCCCATCACTGGAGAGTTGGCTTCGAGCCCCACGGGGCCAGGCCTGCCATCAACCTCCAGCGCTCTTCAATTAGCAGCCCCGAGGGGTCCTTGGCAGGTGTCTCGGATTCGGAGGCACGGGCCCAGGGCACCGCCCCAGGGCGCCTTAAAAGGGGCTAAGTGTTCTGCTGGACGGAAGCCCAGGAGACATCGATCAGCCGCAGGTGGGTGCCTACGTGCCGAGGCCTCCTGCCCAGACCCCGTCCTGCCTGGGGGGGGGGGGCTGTGGGTGGGGCCGGGCGCCACCGCGTGACCCCCTCCAGCAGCTTCTGCACGTGGCTCCGTGGCAGGTGGCGCGTGTGGAGCCGGCGGCATCGGGACTCCTGGCCCGGGTGAAGGTTGTGAGCCCCAGTGAGCACAATCCCGTTAAACGAACGCGCTTGCGGGAAATGAGACTCGTGTCCCCCAGTTCCCGGCTGTGACGCGGCCTGAGCTCAGCCTCATGGAGGAAATGAGGAGCTGACCCACACAGCCCTGAGCACCCCCAGCCCTGAACGTCACAGCTTCCGGAATTTTCTGCACATCCCGGGTCTGCCATGAAAAGTCCCGGGACCTTGGACAACTTGCTCAACCTTCCTGGGACTCAGTTTCCTCATCAGACCCTGCGAATAACAGAATCCATTTCAGGAGGGCATCTGAGAGCAGGTGGGGGAGGGCCCTGCTCACACCTAAGGCTTTGCCCCTGACGGCAGCGGGGAGGCGGCCCGAGGACAGCAGGCAGACCGGGCACACCTTCCTGCCACCTCTGCCGCTTTTCTGCAAATCCATAACTGTTCTAAAAAAAAGTTCCTTTAAAGACAGTCCCCTGTGGTTGGACGGGCCCTTTCATCCAGAGCACGCAGGAGCCGGCTGTTCCCCGGGGACCTCTCTGCAGCGAAAACCTGACAGTCGGTACTGTCCCTCCCTGAACACACAGCCACCGAGGGTCCCCAGCGCTGCCACTGGTGACGGGGCCACACCTGGTGCTGCCACTGGTGACGGGGCAGCACCCCCTCTGGTGTCTCTGCCAGCACCCCCTCCCCCCCAGCTCTCATCGTCCTTGAGGGAAATGTCTGCCTCAGAGATAATGGCCTTGGAATGAACATGTCTTGTTACCCTGAAGGCCCAGCCCCAGCTGAGGGTCCTGGCGAGCTCCGTGCAGCCCGAGGGTGCTCCCTCTGCCCAGGCAGGGACCCGCTGGAATGACCGCAGCCAGGCATCCTCCTCCTCCCCAAGCTGACCCTGCGGTGCATGCACGCGCTGGGCTCCAGACCCCCCACCCCCACCCCAAAGCTCGGGTCAAACTGCAGGTGGGCAAGCTGTTGTGGAGCCAGAAAGCCCACCTGCAGGGCCAGCAAGACTGACGGCCTCACATTCAGGACTGATCTGCTTGCTCAGCAGTTCCGGGCACAAAGGAGGCGCAGAGCTTTGCTGTGTGTGCTGGGAGCCGAGGGAAGCGAGAGCCAGGGAGGGGGGCATCATCCCAGACCGCGTCCTCAGGAAGGTCAGGCTCGCTGTCACGGAGGAACCCGGTGCCTGCAGGCGGCCGATGAATCAGCGGCCACAATAGAGGGCGCTGGCCCCCTCCTGGCAGCCGCACAGGAGCACCTGGCTGCTAAGAAAGGGTGTGGGAAGCCTCCAGAAGGGCCTGCCAGACAGACAGGCAGCCGCCCAGCCCGTCTCAGGCCGGCACCCGGTGGTCCCAGCCCAGCAAGGGCCCCAGAGGCCGCAGGCAAGACAAGCAAGGCGGCAGAGGCGGCCGTGCCCCCACACCTGCTGCAGTGCTCTGTCGGAGCAGACCCCACCCAGAGGCGAAGCAGACCCCACCCAGAGGCGAAGCAGACCCCGCCCAGAGCCGGAGCAGCCCCCGCTCCCAAGCACGTTTGAAGTTTGCCCATCACACGGGACGGAGCACACTAATCATGACAGACTTTTACTCCCCGAGCGTGAGGAGGGAACTCTAGGGCCTGCCTGTGCCTCTCCTCCAGGGCAGGAGGATAAAGAACTTCACCGAGTGAGCTGAAAGGGTCGGCGGGGGAGGAAAGTGATTCCCGCTGAGTTGTTACATCCTTGTGTCTGCACAGGGAGGCTCGGTGGCAGGCTGGCCACAGACCTGGGCGCACGCCGTGTATGTCTGAGCCGGCTGGAGGGTGTGCGCACTGTGGTCACCACCTTGGCATCGGAGCACGCAGTGTGTGACACTGTGACGCAATGGGGTGTGTTCCCTATACGGTGTCTGTGAACGTTCCCCGCGTCATTACTTGTCCTCCGGCAACGACTGTCTTCCACCTGGTCAGGGTTCCGCTTTGTGGGTGGACAGCCGTGTTTCTAGCCAGAGCCCTGCCAGTGGGCCTCAGAGCCACGTCCCCGTTTCTCCCAGCAGGTGCAGCACAAGAGGAGGCGCCCAGGGCCGCCAGCTCCCGGAAGGGGCGTCTGTCCTCGGCCGCCGGGGTGCTCCAGCTGCCGGCTCGCCAGCGCCCGCTCGTCCTGCAGCCTGGCCCCTGGGCAGGTCGTGTGCCAGAGCCGCCTCGCCCGTGTCCTCCGACCGGAGCCCACGCTGCGGCCCACCCCGGCCCCGGAGTGCCGGCCCCGCCCGCAGCGGTGCGCATGCGCTGGGCTCACCGGCACCCTTTGGGGTTCCGAATGAGGCGTGCA
>NC_043709.1:2101011-2130821 GCF_006229205.1 Suricata suricatta
CTGCCGGCTCGCCAGCGCCCGCTCGTCCTGCAGCCTGGCCCCTGGGCAGGTCGTGTGCCAGAGCCGCCTCGCCCGTGTCCTCCGACCGGAGCCCACGCTGCGGCCCACCCCGGCCCCGGAGTGCCGGCCCCGCCCGCAGCGGTGCGCATGCGCTGGGCTCACCGGCACCCTTTGGGGTTCCGAATGAGGCGTGCAGGTTCTCTGGGGAAATAAAGCACCGAAATGGTGCCTCTTCCCTCAAGGGCTTGTAATTGACGTCGTTCCAAAGGAAATGCCAACGCTTCATCTTCTCACGTCCCAGGGAAATGGCTCCCCGGAGAGCGCGGGGAATGTCTCTGCGGCCCCTGGAGGGGCAGCGGATGAGCACGGCAGCGGGAACGACGCTCCCCAGCTACTGGCAACTACACACAAAGACGACGCTCTTCTCAGCTCTCCCTGCAGCGTCTCAGATCCGAGCCACAGACCAACTGTTCCAAACCCGCAGGGGTGCACGCTCAGGCCTGACTCAGCAAACGCCAGGCCCGCGGACGGAGGGCCTGTTGTGGATGAGACGTCAGTCCAGCCCCAGAGAGACAACCGTGGACACAGTCAGCAGGCGCTCAGCTGACCAAGAACTGGACAGTTAACCGGCTCGAGGTAGAGCATGGCAAACCAGGAGGAGCCCCGTGACCCATGAGGGGGTGCGTGTGTTGTGCCCAAGTTTGTAAAATCGCCCCAAAACGCCCCAAAACAAGCACCAGAGACTGCTAGGGAGACCGAGTCACGCCTGCAAAAGCAAAGGGCCTTTATTACAAGCTTAGGCTCAGGCTCACAGTCTCCAGCCGACCCGCCGGCCACGTGGAGAGAGCCCCGAACAAAGGCAGGGCAGGGCCTTTTATGCCTTTGGGAGGGGGCGTTACAGGAAATGATGACAGGTGTACAGTGATCCAATCCCTGCCCCCCATCAACACTGGCAGTTGTGGGAGCCAATCACATCATCTGGAGTATTGACCAATCAGAGTGGGCCCAGGACCCCCACTTGGGGCGTGACTAGGCCCGCCTCTAGAAAGGTCAAAGGTATCAGCCGGCCTCTCCCCATTGGGCACAGCAGGAGTTGTCCCTCCTTAAGGTGCGCCCTTTCAGGAGAAGCGGGCGCCTTCCCCTTTAAGTACAGGGGAGGGCTGGATCCGACCTGCGGCCGGCGGGGGGACCGCCCCCCACACTTCTCCACCTCGGAGGTGCCCGCCACCGGCTCCGGGAAGGCTGGGAAGGCCCGGTGGGGAGGGCCGGATCGGACCTGCGTCCTTACACGTGGACACCACGTGAGGCAAACGTCGGGGTCGGGCTCCCTCCGTAGTGGAACGAGCTTCAGGCCTCGGCCAGCGGGACACACGGTGTTTGTGGGTCCGTGAGAGGGGAGGGAGGGCTGAATCCCAGTCACCGGGGAACCTCCAGGCAAACAAGGGCTCCGGGGTGCAGGCACGGAAGGACCAGGGAGCAGGGCGTGCGTGGCGAGGTGGGGGCTGTGAGGCGGACCTTGCGTGGTGAGCTGTGCCCCCAAAATGCTGAATCCTGAACCGAGTCCCTGTGAATGGACTTCATTTGGAAACAGGGTCTTTGTAGATGATCAAGATGAGGCCATTAGCCTGACCCCTAATCCAGTGACGGGGTCCTGATAAAAAGGGGAAGTTTGGGGGCGCCCGGGGGGCTTAGTCGCTTGAGCATCCAACCTCGGCTCAGGTCATGATCTCATGGTTCGTGGGTTCAAGCCCCATGTCGGGCTCTGTGCAGACAGCTCGGAGCCTGAAGCTGCTTCAGATTCTGTGTCTCCCTCTCTCCCTGCCCCTCCCCTGCTCTCTTTCTCTCTCAAAAATAAATAAACATTTAAAACAGTTTTTTTAAGGAGGGGGAGCTTGGACACAGACTTGCACAAAGGGAAGATGGCCTGAAGACGTGGGGAGAAAGTGGGTGTCTACCAGCCTGAGGTTGCCGGGGGCCACCAGCGGCCAGGGACGGATTCTCCTTCCGCGGCCTCGGAAGCAAACAGCCCTGCTGAAACCTGGGTCTCACACCTGTAGGCCCCGCTTCTGGGAGAGGGTAAAGTTCTGGGATCTTTGTTACATGGGCCCCGGGTCCCAGGAGGTGTGGGCAGCCCTGCGGTTAGCGGCCAGCGGTGGGATGCTGCCGGACCACGGAGGAGCGCCGAGCAGGGAGTGAGCGGATCGCACCCAAGTGTAACAGGACGCGTCTGGAGCCCCCCCAGCCTGCAGGGCCCGGCCCCAGCTGGAGACGCTTGCCAGGAGGACATGAGTCTGCAGCTGTCCCCGAAACGAGCCCCATGAAAATGTTCTCAGCCGGAGAGGAAACAGGGAGACGCCACCACGAGACACTGGTGCTGAGGCGTTTCGGGGCCGCTTAGCAAACAGGCGCTGTTCATTTTTTTTAATGTGTATTTATTCTTGACAGGGGAGGGGCAGAGAGAGGGAGACACAGAATCCAAAGCAGATCCAGGCTCCCAGCTGGCAGCACAGAGCCCGACACGGGGCTCGAACCCACCAACCATGAGATCATGACCTGGGCCGAAGTCGGACACTTAACCGACTAAACAGGAGCTTTTAAATCAGCCAAAACAGATACACTGGATGGGCTAGACTTCAAGGAACAAAACCAGTGTCTTCAAAAGGCACCAACGGCAACAATGATGTTTGTGTCTGGCCACCAGCACTCACCGGGGAAGGGCTGCTCTCCACCTCGACGGCTCGAAGGCAAACTTCAGCAGAAGATGCCTGAGCCCCTGGCCTGGGCCAGTTTCGGGCCAGGAGCCGGGAGATGAGGCCCAAGTGGAGGCGGGCCTGGCGGAGGGAAGGGGGCGGGGCTAGAGGGAAGGAGGCGGGGCTAGACTGGAGACGCGAGGCCCGAGGCCACTGGCTGGGCTGCAGCCTGAGGGCCTGAGGGGGTGACGGGCTGCGGGAACCTGGGGTCCCAGGCGGCCTGTGCTGGCACCCTGAGCACCCTGGGCATTCAGTGCCGAACCCAGAAGACCCTGAGACCTGCAGCATCCGCAGGCCTAAGACTAAGGGAAACGTTCAGGGACACGAACCACATGCCAGGACTGAGGACCATGTCCAAGTTCACTTGCTGCAACGGTGTAACAGAGCCTGACGAAATAAAACACACCTGCCTCCTTTCTAGCGGGGAGGAGAAAACACGTCAAAATATCTCACCCCCCTTGTCAGGAAGGGGACGTCATCTATTTCCCTGAAATGCATCACCACAGTGTCCGGAGAATAATAACAATATTATGAGCCCTGAGAAGGAATGGGAACGATGCCCCGGGGGCGGCAGAAGCAGCCATCAAGAGAAAGGGAGGCTGAGTGATTTCGATGTTGGGACGGCAAACAAGGCCTTTTAACTAGCAGTTTTCAATATGTACAGTGATTTACAGTGAGAGACAGCAGTAACACGTGAACCAAGGGTGATCACAACAGAGAAAGAGATTTGGTAGCCGAGAGCCATACAGAAGAATCATATCTGAATTCTAAAAATTCCCTGAAAGGGATCAAGAGAGATTGCATATTTCAGAAGGATGCATGGACGGTGGGGGCAGAACAACGGAAATTATCTTATTTGGAGAACAGAAGAAATGAATATGAGTGTGCACAAAAGTCAAGAACAGAGCCCGCATGGCCTCAGAGACCACGCCACGTGATCCCGCACGTGTCTGAAGACCCACAGGGAGACGAGGGAGGGGAGGAGTGCAAACAGGTGTCTGAAAAAATAATCGTCAACTTTTTCCTGAGTTTGACGGGAAAAAATTCTAAGAAGACCCTCAAATCCCCGCAGGATGAATCCAGAGAGAACCGTGTTTATGCATAATCACCGGCAGCCGGATGAAAGTCAGATGTGAAGGGAAAGTCTTCAAAGTGATAGCGAGGAAAGGTGTGTCAGCCGCGTCCTGCGCACCCACCGGGAGCCCCAGAGCCGAGAGGAAGGCGCCCAGTGCCTCCAAAGTGCTGACACAAAATAAGCCCTCACACCAGAATCACATAACCAGCCCAGGGTACTTCAAAATGAGTGTGAAAGAGAGAAAGATGATTTTTGATAGGAGCAAGGTGACAGGATCAGCCCCCAATGAGCCAAAACATAAGAAACGCTGATGGGCGTCCTTCCCAGGTCCCAGGCAGGAGGAACGGAGGGGCATCGGAGGAGCCACTGTTAGAAGAAGCGATTTGTAGTAACATGGGGGGGCGGGCGGCGGCTCAAACAGCTCGAGGTCGCTGTGGGCTTCTCCCATCTTTTAGGTGCGAGTGTTCAGCATCCCCGTCGGAGCGGGGGAGAAGTTAAGGATGCGACTGAAATCCCCAGGCACTTAAACCACACAGACGCACACGCGTAACACTGAAATACCAGCTGAGGAAGTAAAATGAAGTTCTACATTATGTTATATCAAAGGCAGAACGGGAGGGGGGGAATAAACCCAGATAGAATGAAGAGCAAAGAACGTACAGTAAACCCAGCTAACTCAATAATTATATGAAACGTAAACGGGAAATAACGCTCCAATGAAAAGACAGAGATTATCAGAATGTATCAAAAAGCAAGACTCAGGGTGTCTGGGTAGCTCGGTTGGTTAAGTGTCTGACTCTTGATTTCAGCTCAGGTCATGATCTCATGGTTCATGAGTTTGAGCCTCGAGTTGGGCTCTGCACTGACAGCATGGAGCCTGCTTGGGATTCTCTCTCTCTCTCTCTCTCTCTCTCTCTCTCTCTCTCTCTCTCTCCCCCTCCCCCACTCTCGAGCACCTGCACATGGTTTTCCTCTCTCTCAAAATAAATAAATGAACATTGAAAATAAACAAAACAAAACAAAACGCAGCACTCGCTATGGGCTATTTACAAGAGAAAACTTGTAAACGTAAAGACTGATCAATTGAAAGCAAAAAATCGGAGAAAGGATATCAAGCAAACAGCAGACATTAGGTTCCTAGCGTGGCTAGAATCTATCCAGTGACATAAAGTCCAAGACAAGGTTTGTAACGAGAGATGAAATGGGGAATCCCACCAGGACAAACAGCCATGAAGATGGTCATATCTGAGCCCAGTGACTAACAGAGCTACAAAGTCCAGGAAGCAAAGACGGACAAAACCAACAGGCAAATCCACAGTTACACAGGATAGAACAAAGAGCAAAATAACAAAAGAAAACCCATTCAAATTTTTTTAAAAAACAGGATATGAAAGGACAGCACAGATTGAAGAGTGGTGTCAACGTCACTGACCTAACTGGCATTTCTAGAAACTACACCAGACAACGCCATGACGCACATTCTTCCCGCTGCCCGCAAGATGGTCCCTGACGCAGGTCATTCTCTGAGAAACGCTTCCATGAATTTCATAAGATGAAAATCTTAGGTGGCATGCTATCCGAGTACAAGAAAACTACATTACAGTTAACAACAATTAGAAATCTTTAAAAATCTCCAAGTATTTGGAAGTTAAACAACATGCATCTTGTGTTTCCTGTCTTTTAAAGAGCCGTGCACACACCTGCGTGACCAGTTTTAAAACACGGTGCGCAGCGTCTCCACCGGGCTCATCTACAGCGAATCCTCACTCCTGCCGCCCGAGGTGAACGTTGACCTGCTTCCTGTCCCTGTCACTTCGTCCTTTCTGGGAGCTTCATGTAAAGGCAGCTGTGCAATATGGAGTCTCTGACCCCTGTCTTCTCTCACTCGAACAAGGTCTGCGAGCGTGCTCTCTCGGGAAGCGCGCTCCCTCAGCCCCTGCCTGACGTCCCACTGCACGCAGAGACCGTGTCTGGTGTGTCCATTCGCCAGCAGACCTGCACTGACGTTGTTCCCACCTAAGGGCCGCTGTGACTTCCGTGTGCACACACATTTCCAATCATCTCTGGTCGGTCTGCGGGGAACGGCATCGTGGGGTTATATATTGAACTTTTCTTTATGTCTTTATTTTATTTTGAAAGACAGAGACAGAGAGTGAATGGGGAAGGGGCAGAGAAAGGGGAAGACTCAGAATCAGAAGCAGCTCCAGGCTCTGAGCTGTCAGCACAGAGCCCAACGTGGGGCTCGAACCCACGAACTGTGAGGTCATGACCTGAGCCGAAGTCAGATGCTCAAGCGACTGAGCCACCCAGGGGCCCCTGATATTGAGCTTTTTAAGAAACAGTCAAGCTGGTTTCCATGACTGTGTCCTGCCACATTCCCAGTGTTCCAGGTACGAGCCCGTTTCCTGTCCTCTTCGACCGCCCCGGGCACGGGGCCCCATGGGTGTGAGGTGGCCTCACGCCTCGGTTTACTCTGCCGTCCCCAGGGGCAACTGACATTGGGCCTGTTTTGTGGATCTATATCTTCCTGGGTGACATGTCGATTCAAGCTTTGTGTTTAATCGGATTAATTTTCCTTCTTATTGACGTGCAGGGTTTCTGTATACCTTCCTGACCCTGATCCTCTGTCGGAGACAAGATCTGCAAATATTTTGAATGGCACCTGACTGATTGCTTTATTTTCTTAAGAAAGGCTTTCAGAAGGGGCTGAAGTTTGTAATTTGATAATCAGGTGACCACATTTCTTTTTGTCACGAACGACGCTTTTGCTGTGACCTCTAAGAACGTTTGCTCAGGCCGAGCTTACAAGGATTTTCTTCTATGCTTTATTCTAGAAGAATTTTTAGCTTTTGCTTTTATAGCTAAGTACGGTGTATTTTGAGTTAATTTTTGTGTACAGTGTGAAGTAAATAGGTACGTATTTTATTTTATATGTAGATATTTGATTGTCCCTGCACTGTTTGTCGAAAAGACTCTTCTTTCCTCTATTGAATTTTTTCGGCGCTGTCAAAAACAGAAGCAGTTTCATAAGTACAGAGAACAAACTGGTGGTTACTAAGGGGAGGGGGTGGGGAAAAGGGCAAAGTAGGCGCCAACTTCTGGTTATAAAATAAACATGTCCCCGGGGCACCTGGTGGCCTGCCTGAGATTCTCTCTCTCTCCCTCTCTCTGTCCCTCTTCTGCGTGTGCAGTCTCTGTCTCTCTCTCTCTGTCTGTCTCAAATAAATAAATAAGCATAAAAAATAAACTAAAGTCGCAGGATGAGGTTTTCAGCACGGGGACAATAGGCACTAAGCCGCTACTAAACCGAACTTAGCAGAACTTGAAGATAACGTAGACAAGAAGCAAGTAGGACTTCATAGGACAAAGTCAGTGTAGTATTCACTGTCAATCCGTTAACATAAACCGACAAAGGAGAAAACCTCAAGATCATCTCAGCAGGTACGGGAGAAACACGAGGTCCACTCCACCTCTCTTCGTAATGGAGACTCGCAGCATAGTCATGATGGAAAGGAAATCACTGGAAGAGCTTGAGAGAATCTGCAAAAAGCTCACCAGCTCACATGACTCAACAGCAAAACGTGGGAGGCTTCCTTCCTAGGGTCTCGGGGGGAGGCAGGGGTGTCTGCCCGTACTTTGTACATAGAAGAGTGGGCGGGGGCGTCTACCCAGCGAAATCAGGCAGGGGCGAGGAGTCAGGAGAGATAAGGAAAAATGGGGCGCCTGGGGGGCTCGGTTGGTTAAGTGCCTGACTTCGGCTCAGGTCATGATCTCATGGTTGGCGAGTTCGAGCCCCACATCGGGCTCTGTGCTGACAGCTCAGAGCCCGGAGCCTGCTTCTCATTCTGTGTCTCCCTCTCTCTCCGCCCCTCCTCTGCTCACACTCGGTCTCCCTCTCTCAAAAATGAATAAACATTTTTTAAAAAGATAAAAAATAAATGCAAAAGACTCAAAAGGAAGACCAAACTTACTTCATTTTCAGATAGGACTGTCTGCTTGGAGTGAGAGTGGGGGGTGGGGAGGGAGAAACAAGGAATCTGCCAAAACCAAAAAACAAGGAATCTGTCAAAATGAGGAAACAAGGAATCTGTCAAAACAAAAAACAAACAGCTTCTAAAACTGATAAGCGGTGTTGGCGAGGATGGAGAATAGAGGTTCAATATGCAAAATTCAACCGTATATCTTTAGAGCAGCGGCAAGAAAACGGAAAGTAAATAAATATGTATATATTTATAATCACATAATAGCATATTTATAAATAAATAGAACAAATTATCTGCAAGCTCACTGCACCGAAAACTATAAAACATCTTTGAGGTTAATTTAGGAAGCTGTAGCGAATGGGGAGGCGTGGACGTTCTGCATGAACCGGATCCCTCATTTTTCATACGGGGCCCGCTCTCCCATCGGAATGGATAGACTCAACATCATCACAATCAAAACGTGCAAGTTCTTTGTAGAAATTAAGAGAAGCCACGCCCGTAAAGTTCCTAGAGTTCGGAGAGGCAGTGATTTCTTAGAGGAAACATAAAGATAAATAAACTTTCAAATTTATTAAAGATTTCATCAAGATAAAAACTCTACTTGTGAAAAAAATACCATGAAAAATGTAAAGCCAGGCCACAGACTCGGAACATGTCCGCAATACATACATCTCGGAAAGAAAGCAGTGTATGTAAATCACATATGTATATATATATATATATATAAATATTTATGCATATAAATTTTCTCTCTACACATAGATTATGCCTGCCATCTAAAACCAAATGAGAACCACTTTGGACTCATAAGAATGGCTAAAATTAAAAATACAAACAACGTCAAACATTCGTGAAGATTTGGGACAACTGGATTCCCTCCTATATTTCTTGTGGAAATGCAAAATGAAACGACTACCTTGTAAAAACGGTTTGCTAATTCCTCGAATAGGCATGGCTTTCTCTGCCCTATTACTCCCCAGTGCCACTTGGAGGGGCGATGAAGACACATGTCCACAAGATGACCTGTATAACGAGTTCCTGGCAGCGAGCATCAGAGTCCCCAGCTGGAGGCCACACAGACATCTACCGAAAGAGAGCGACGAACAGACTGACGCATGTCCAGGCAGCCGATAGCGACTCTGCAAAACAAACGCACCGCGTTACCAACACACGTGATGACCGAAGAGATCCAGGAAACACGCTGAGGGAGAGGCCACACCTAAGCACACGTACAAGATTCGATCCCTGTGAATTTCTGGGACTGGAAAGAGTAATCCATGGTGATAGAAATCAGCAGGGATAACCTGTCAGGACATGGGCTGGAGAAGACAGCGTGGCTAAGAGGCAAGCTCCGCCTGGGCTGAAGTGTTTCAGAGCCTGATGGGGGGCGGCCCTGTGGGCACCTGCCTTTGTCAAAGCTTAGGAACCGTGCCCTCGACATCTGGGCATTGCACTGGGCATTACCAACCACTGTTTTCACTTGCCCACTTCCATCCTGGTGGCCCTAGGAATGTAACCGGATACACCTGTTTCTTAAGATTCGGTTGAAACAGCCCCACCTGGAAAAGGCAAAGCCATCTAGTCACTGCCCCGCAGGGACATCACAGGCTGCAAGATGGGGACGGGTCGCTCTGACCTGCTCGGCGGGGCGCCCTGCCGAGGAGCTACACCTGCTCAGGAGGGGCCGCTCAGCCGAGCTAAAATAAACACCTAAGAACCAGCTCCGTTTGTGTTCATGGGTTCCGGTCTCGGTGACTCGCCCTGGGAAATAGGGTCCAACAGCACAGAGTGCGGAGTGCACCTGAATAGAGTTAGAAACAATAATCCGTGGCACCCGACGGGAGGGTGTATTTCAATACGGATCTCCAGAATACAGCAGAGATTCTATCAAGTAATAAAAAAGAGAGGCTCCCAGAGAAAAAATGGACGAACAACTTGAACAGGCCCTTCTCAAAAGCAGACCTGCAAACGGGGAAAACAGGGGCAAAGCTGTTCTCCAGCATGAGTCACTGGGAAAGGACAAAATAAACAAGGCAAGCACCCTGCCCCCACCAAAATGGCTCGGATTGGAACAGAAAAAAGTGATACTACCGAGTGCTGGGAATGTGGGGGCAGCTGGGGGCTCTCTGCTCCCTTGGCAGTTTGGGAATCGGTGTGTCACAAGCCTTAGTGTGCTCCTAACTGTGGACCCCACAACCCTGCCCCCAGGTAGATGCCCAAATGTGTACGTACACTCTCTACAGTTCATTTGTTTTGAGAGAGAGAAGGAGGGCGAGCAGGGGAGGGGCAGAGAGAGAGGGAGAGGGAATCCCAAGCAGGCTCCGCACTGTCAGCCCAGAACCTGAGGCAGGGCTCCAGCTAGTGAACTAAGAGATCATGAGCTGAGCGGAAATCAAGAGTCAGATGCTTAACCGACGGAGCCGCCAGGCGCCCCTCTGTATACACTGTAAAAGGCAGGTGCGATCACGGTGCTCCAAGCTCTGCATGGAATACCCAAAGCTGGAAAGAGTTCCGGTGCCACCAGCCGTGGAGCAGACACATGAATCACACGTGTGTCCCCGGGGACCACACGTGTCCACAGAACCACAGGCTGCACCGTGAGCTCCGCATCGAGCGGCCATGCCTGTGGGTCTCCCAGACCTCATGCTGGTCGTGGAAGTCAGACACCGAGAAACCTAAGTTCAAGATCACATTACGTGGAATTTGAAACGCACACAGCCTCGTCCAGCAACCCAGAGGCTGCGTATGGTCTGTCCTTTCAGGGAAGGAGGGGTTTAGAGGTGGGGGCCTCTCCAAGCGTAGTGCTGCTGACTTGGTGGGGCTGCTTTACCTCCTTAAAAATCTTTTAATGTTTTATTTATTTTTGAGAGAGAGAGACAGACACTGAGAGCAAGGGCTAACAGACAGAGAGGGAGACACAGAACCTGAAGCAGGCGCCAGGCTCTGAGCTGTCAGCACAGAGCCCGATGTGGGGCTCGAACTCACGAACCGCAAGATCATGACCTGAGTCAGGGTCGACGCTTAACCGACTGAGCCACCAAGGAAAGTAAGTTTAAGTAAAATGTTGATGTGCGTTCAAGAGCAAATTAGAAACAGCTTTTCTTTAAAGGAAGAAATAGGGGCTCAGAGTTTAGAGCAGGGAGGGAGAAGACACATGTGGGGAAATAACCCACACGCAGCTCAGAGCGGTCGGGACGGAGCAGGGTCGACCGCGGACCCGA
The DNA here is from genome assembly GCF_006229205.1 of Suricata suricatta. Taxonomy (NCBI): domain Eukaryota; kingdom Metazoa; phylum Chordata; class Mammalia; order Carnivora; family Herpestidae; genus Suricata; species Suricata suricatta. The sequence continues at coordinate 2,112,041 of NC_043709.1, forward strand.
GGACGGCATTCCGATCAGGCCCCAGGAGCAGCAGGCAGGATCTACGTGCACGGTCTTACCGAAAACTTCTGTTTGTGGGGGTCCCGCAGTTGTGCAAACCGCCAGCGTCATCTTCATTTCATGGACGAGATTTCAGAGGGAGGAGGGTGTGCGGCACGTCCAAGGTCACCCAGGCAGGAAGCAGGACTTAAACCCCGGTGGTCATCAGAGACCACATTTCGACCACCATTCAAAACTGTCTCCATGACAGAATGAGAAAGTCTAATATTTCCCCCAACAAAGTAGGAGAAAGGGAACAGAAGAAGGTGTGCTTGCTGAGTTAAGTTCCCACAGTGTTAGAAGAAATGAGCCCTTCGATACAAGAGGCCCTCATATCTGGGCGTCTGGGGGCTCGGTCTGTTGAGCATCCGACTCTGTCTCCGGTCATGATCTCATGGTCTGTGGGTTCAGGCCCCCGTCGGGCTCTGGGCTGACAGCTCGAAGCCTGGAGCTGCTTCGCATTCTGTGTCTCCCCCTCTCTCTGCCCCTCCCCTGCTCGCTCTCTCTCTCTCTTTCTCTCTCTCTCTCTCTCAGAGGCCACGATGGCCTCCAGAAGCCAGCCAGGGAGAGGAGGAAGAAGAGGCTCCGTCAATATTCGGCCCGCAGCCGCCTGCCCTGCCGGTCCTCACACCCACGACTGAGGCTGCTCGCTGCCTTCTGTGGGGCTCACCAGGGGAGGGGCCCGCGGGGGCCGGCGGGACCCCCTGCTCCCTCCTGCGGCCAGCGCCCCGGCCTCGGGGGCCCTCCCTCAGGGGCACCGGGGCTTGCGGGGCCTGACGACACTCCCCTTCTCTGGCCTGTTCTCTTCCAGAGGCGACAGAGGCTTCCTGCTGAATCCGGACCGTCATTTCCCGCCTGAATCCCCCCTCCCCGCCCCGCGCTCCCGTTAGTACTGTGGACCCTTGACCTTGAACAACACAGTTTGAACTGCACGGGTCCGCGGGGTATTCTCAGATTATTCTCGATAAATCCCGTACAGGAGTATAAATGCACTTCCTCTTCTTTATGACCCTCTTAATAACGTTTTCTCCTCTCTAACTCATCTCATTGTAAGCGTGCCGTGTATAATGCGTTCAGCATACGAGATGTGTGTTCATAGACTGTTCGGTCGTCAGCAAGGCTTTGGTCCTCAGTGGGCTCTTCGTGGTTAAGTTTCTAAGGAGTCTAAATTATACGCAGAGTTTTGGGGCCGGCGCCCCACCCCGCGTGGTTCCAGGGAAAACTGGAATTCATCCAGTTCCATTGCGTGAATCTCTCCATTTACACCCTCTATGAATACCGTTTTCTACCACGTCCTGACTGGTATTTGCTGCTACCGTGAGGCACCGGGAACTAGTACCTCAAAATGGGATCGAGGGTCTGGGTTTCTCACACAGTTGGCGACGGCATGGCGGCCCCTTGCTGGCGGGGCGCTCTGAACAGTAACCCCTGCACCTGCAGCAGCGCGGGTGCTGGCAGCTGGCCAGGGCGTGACGAGGGACGTCGTGGGAATGTGCCTCTGATCGCATCCCTGGAGAGACTGGAGAGCAAGTTAAACGGAGGGTCTGGCGCCGTGCAGGAGGCTGGGGTGACCGGAAGGCTTGTGGGAGACATCAACGAGTGTATTCTCCTGGGGCCCCCGGGGCACGTGAGACTGGGGATCAAACACATGGTTTGCAGGATTCGAGGCTGACACTGTACATAACTCGCAAATTTCCTAGCCTCCACGCTACCGCCAAGAGTTGATTGGAGGGGCACCTGGGGGGCTCAGTCCATTGAGCATCTGACTTGGTTTTCAGCTCAGGTCATGACCTCACAGTTTGTGGGATCGAGCCCCACGTCAGGCCCTGCACGGACAGTGTGGACCCTGCTTGGGATTCTCTCCCTCCCGCTTCTCTCTCCCCTCCTCCACTCACGCATACAAGTGCTCTCGCTCCTTCTCAAAATCAGTAAGTAAACATTAAAAATAAAAACACAGAGGACAGCTTGGAACTGAGTGAGACCTCGGGAGGCCTTTGGGAACTCGCAAGCAGCTGGGGACTGTGGACCTCCAAACGCCAGAGGCTCCCTCACTGGCGGAAGCTGCTGGAAGTTTCTGATGAATGAGCATCCTGCTGGAGACTTTTCAGGACCTCGTGAGGGATGCCGGTGTCCTCACGACCCCCTCCAGCCCCTCGTACTTAACGCTCAGTTTAGCCCAGCGGGGCCGTTGCAAGGTCTGCTCTGGGAGAAGGCAGCAAACCTGCAGAGCTGCCGTAAAACCTTACCTATTTGTACCAGCAGGGGCCTGAGGACCCCGAGGGTTCCCCGAAAATGAGGGGATTTCTGCTTGGATCGGGGCAAAAGTGTTAGCAAGCACACCCCCGGCTGGGCTGCGAAAGCCTCTTGCCCGCGGGGCGGCTGTCCTCTGAAGGCTGGTGTGGCGGCGGCAGGCTCCGCCACCGGGCTGCAGTGGGACGTAATGTCGGCGAAATGGGTTTTCTAACTGGTCCCTTAGTCACTGTTCTGGGAACCTTGTCTTGTTTTGGTGCAAGAAACTTGACTCATGTCCCCGTAACGATTCACGACCTCACACCTTGTGCTGGGACTGCAGCCAGCTTACAGAACCGAGGCCCTCTCTCTGGGACGGCGCAGGCCCTGTGGGGAAGGACCCGGCGGTGCGTCCCCGGAATGTGCCCAGTCCTTCTCCAGAGGGAGATGTGGCCAGGACAGCGGTCAGGAAAGGAGGTGCTGGGTGCTCTTCGGGGCGCCACCCCTGGAGACCCGGCACGCCAGCGTGGCCCCCAAGGACCCAGATGATCCACGGAGTTTGGCTTAAACTGGTCTCACCCAGGGTCCAATGGGCCGCTAGGAGCACCCTGTGGCTACTTGAAGGTGGACTTGGAAGAGACATTTGTACCAAGTGGCATAAATCCCGCATCGTTTCCCTGGCCTCTTAGGCCAAGTCCAATGCCAGACGGCCAGGGGCAGGTCCTGAACTATCCTCTCCCACACGAGGACGCACAAAGCAACGCCTCGTGCCTGGCGGATCTCTGAGCAGACGTGGTGGAACTTTGCCTCATCTGCCGTTTCCTTCCGCCCTGTGGCCGGAAGTCAGAAGCGTGCCGAAGGCCTACGGAGGATTTTCAACCAATCTCATCGCTGCTGATCACAACTGCTGTTCTCAGGGTAGCTGATGAGGTTTCGGGGTGATGGTGGGGTTTGTGGGGTTCAGAGCTGATGGCCAACAAAGAGTTCTTGAAGAGAGCATTGGTGCAAATGTTACTTAAGGTGGGGGCAGGACGGGCAGGGCGAGGTGAGCCGGTTGTGAAGGTGACCGTGTGCACCGTGGAGTACGTGGTGGGTAAAGTCGATGAGAGGCCTCCCGAGGGACCTTGATGCGCTCCCGAGGACGCCGGGGCCTTGCTCTTGTCCGCTGCCCAGGAAGACATGACATTAGGAGCTCCTGGGGAACGTTCTACCCTGTGTTTGCCTCAAGTGTCTGTCTGTGGGTTGCAGGTTATAGACATCTCATTTTACCATTTCCGTCTTGCCTTCGTCTCCCACATCATTACGGAGGCGAGGGGAGGCGGGGGCTCCAGGAAACCGAGGCTGCGGGCTCTGGGGCTGAGGCTGTTGGTCAGACGGCCTTTGTCTTGTCATTGACTAAGACATGTGCAAACTCGTGGGCTGGGCCCTTTGTTTTCTGCCCCCTCCTTTGTCCTGGGCCAGCCGGGGTGCCGAGGAAGGTCACAGGGACCCACTGGGGAGCGCGGTGAGCCGGCTTGCCGGCCTTGGCCTGCGCATCACAGCGAGCTGACGGAGGAGGTCGGCGGCGGACCCGGACCCTCGGCCGCTGCTCTTTGCCTGAGTCGAGAGAAATGTCAGTCTGGAGCCTCCTGCTCTCTGGCCCCGGGAAGCGCTCCCCAGTTACTTAGGTCAGTTCCCTCCCCCGCACGAGAAAGCCTCAGGGTGTGCGAAGTCCTGGGAGGATCTCCTTTCTGGTCTCTGCTTGTGCTCACTCCGGTCATCCTTCTTTGTTCCTAGCCCCAGATTCTGAATGGCTTCCTCCCCGTCCCCTTCCCGTGGAGGTGCGTGGTCCGCCCTGGCCTCCAGACGCACCCCAGCAAGACCAAGTCCTTGTTGGTAGCGGCCGCAGGCTCTGTGGTTCGCCCCTTCCCGGCACCTCCCTCCCCTGTCTCGCTCCCGCGTGTGGGTTCCCTGCGTCTCTCCGACGGGCCCCTGCAGTGAGCCCTCCGCTCAGCCTGGACGTGCTCCCAGACACTCACGTCTCCCCTGTTCCCTTACAAAATCGTGCTGCCCTCATCTGCTCCCCCTGCACCTTGTGGGCTAGAGCCTCTGGACAGCCCCTTGTCACTCTAACGAGCCTTTGAGAGGACACTGGACCGGACCGGTGTGTCCCCTCTGCCATCTGAGCCGAGGACAGCCCCTCGTTCTCGGGACGTCTGCCGCACCTTGCGAGTCCCCCTCGTCATGAAGATGTTACCGGACGCGTCGCCACGCGGACGAAGACCCGTCACTCCTCTTCAGCAGGAAAAGTGCAGCTCTGCCCGGGCACCTGGACTCCCGGAACGTCCCTGGAGTCCGAGAGGAGCCCCCACGCCGGGGACACCTCGCTTTGCCCAAAGATGAGGGGTCTGGTGGTCGCAGGCAGTAAATAACTGAGCAGGTCACCTGCCCGCGGGCCGTGGGGGTGGGGGCTGCTCACAGCTGCCGCTGCGCCCCCCGCCACCCTCTGGTCCACGGACCGTGAAGCCGTCCTCATTAGCGCTAGATGCAGCGTTGCCACCGGCAAGGTCGCGGGAGAGGCTCACGCGCCTCCACCGCCCGCCCGACACCAAAAATAATGAAAAGACCGTCTCCCAAATCAGGTTCTGGCGAGGCCCGTGGTGCCCTGACGGTGACATTAGAACAGGCTGAATTGTTCTCATTAAAATGCATCCGCTGCTGTTGACGAGAAGGAGCCCCTGAGAGCGGGCTTCGGATCGGCGCCTTGTTTCCCTGAATTACGGAAAATTAACGGGCCTCCGTCTCCGCTTCCGGAAGGTGCTGGTGGCTTCCGGATTGGAGGGCTGGGGCTCACGTGACCACGGAGCCCGGAGGGGGTGGCTGGGTCTGGTTTTGCTTTCAAAAACAACAACCGCAAAAATAATATTCGATCATTAAAAGCAGAGAAGAAGAGATATTTATAAACAAAATGAGTGCTTTTGATTTGATCCCTGGAGTAAAATGTCATAAATAGCTGTTAATTTAGGTCTGTTTACTAAAAATTTAATGCCGGCAGAAAATCTATTTGAATCATCACAAATGTAATAATGTCTGCCAGGGAGAGGGCTGGGAGTGATAGCAGCAATTTGGGATGAAGCTTCAGGGTCCTGGGGCTCGCGTCTGACGACGTGGAGCCTAATTAATGTCGGCGAGCTCCCGGCGAAGCGGGCGTGGCCCGCAGAGCATCAGTCATGGCACCGCCGGCTCCCCGGGCCTCCCCGGAGCAAAAACACCACTTCTGTCCGGCGCTAAGTGTCAGTGCTATTAATACGGGCCCTGGACTGTTTTCTCGGCTCTTTTGATGAAAGGGGTTAATTATCATGATGATTATTTCATCATACGATTTGGTGGCTCTGTCTCGAAAGACAAAAGACGTTTCCCAAGACAAGAGGAAGGATATCCAATAAAAGTTGTTATGTGTAAACACCACACAGCAGACATGACAAACGGCCGCGTCCCCAGTAATGATGTCCCCGAGGACCGCGCTGGTGGCGGAGTGAGGACCTTGGGTCCCGGCTCCACAGCTGAGCAAAGACTGAGAGGGGGAGCGTTTGTTTTTCCAGATCATCCAAGGCGAGCCCTCCCCATGAGCCTCCAGCTCCGGCCCCCTTTTTTTTTTCCCCTGGAGGATTTCAGATATCACAGGATTTGGGTCAAAAGACAGAGGAAATGCCCTTAATTTTGCGTCTCTTTCAGCCACCCTGGCCTGTGAGAGCTCGTTTCAAACGCTGTGGGGTGTCCGTGCCGGGCCGCCCGCCACCCAGGCCCCCGTGGGCCGCAGGCCTGGGGAGAGACACCACAGTCTTTAGCCAGGACTGAACACACTCGACATCATTTCCAAGCCCGTTTTCCTTCAGAAGAGCTAAGCTAGGGCCTCAGTCCCCGTAAGCCCCGGGGAGCCCCGGGGTCGGGCCGTGACTCCAGGCTGTGGCCGGGGCCGCCGAGGAGCCCCGGCCGGTGCCCCACAGGCAGCAGGCGGGCTCAGCTGGGCAGGGACGCGGCCCTTTCTTCCCACCCAGGACCGGAGGACCAGCGTCTGCTCTCTGGGGGCTGCGGACCCAGGGGCCACCCAGCCTCCTCCTGCGTGAACGTCTGGGCACCTTCTCTCTCCCGGCCCCCTGTGCTGGGCCCAGGCAGGCGGCAGCTGCGGCCCGCTGTCCGTCCAGACACGGCTCTCCCTCCTGTGCCCTCACCCTGCCAGCCCAGCCCCTCCCCACCCTCAACCCGGCTGCCACTCAGGGATCGTTTGTCCCTTTGTTTCCTTTCTGTTGCTGTGGGGACACAGGATGTCCTCTAGGGGCCGGCCCGCTTCCTCCCTCTCAGCCGGGTCCTTCGAAGCCACCACGCATCCGCCCCGGGTGTCCAGTCCAGAGGTGTGGACGGTCATCTGCCAATCACTTTCTCGTGGGTCTGGGCCGTCCACTCCCGGGCCGCCGAGCAGGTGCTGGTCTGAGGCCGAGGGTCCTTCAGAGGCAAATGCAAAGCAAGGATACGCGCCAGCCAGGGACCGCTCACTGTGCCACATCAGTGCGAACGGAGAGCGTGGCCGGTAATTACGGGGCAGGCGCTAAGGCGGCCCTGACGCGGGGCCCCCAGGACACCCCGGCTCAGGCGCTCTGGACACGGAGGTCCTCGGGAGGCTGGCGGAGCAGAGACCCAGTGCCAGGAGCCGTTAGTGAGAAGGAAGGTGTCCACTTTCTCCATCTCCGTCACAGGGCCTCCTACCACACCTGCCACACGCGTGACGTGGACGGGTGGAGGGATCAGGACAAACAAAATCCAAGGAGAAGGTGGTGTCTCTGCTGCCCCAGGCCCTGTGGCCACGGCAGCCTCCGCGGAGCCCCGCCCCGTCCCCCGCGGAGCCCCGCCCCGTCTCCCCTGGAGCCCCGCCCCGTCCCCCGCGGAGCCCCTCCCAGTGACGGGGGCGCCCGCTCGGAAGCCCTGGTTCGCCGTCCATGGGGACTCGCATCTGTAAGGCGTGTCGGGCTGCCCGCGAGGGTGGAAATGCACACGACACGACACTTGTATTTCGAAGCTTTAGGTGGGCGCTGGTGTCCCAGCCACAGCGTCATCACTGCCACCGCAGAGCTTGCCTGTCGCTCCTGCAAAGGTACGTACCGGAATCAAGGAAAGAAAACCAAGAAGCCAGCGGTCACAGCCTGGAAGATGCCGGGTGGCCGCTTCCGACGGGCCCCGGGGGAGGCCGTCCGCGTGGGAAGTGGGACCTGCCGCAAGCTGGGTGGTGGCTTCAGGAGGGGACAGGCCGGCGCAGCCCTGACCGGCCCCCCACCTCGGCTTCCAGCTCCTCCCGTGCTCTGTGGGCCCGCGCTCCTGAGACTCACACTTTCCGCAGGGTGCCCGGGGCACGATCAGCGGCCGAGGGAGGTGACGGCCGAGATGACACTCGCCAGTCGCCGACGGCCGCCTCTGTTGTGACGAGGGGCCTGGGACCCAGCCTGTGGCTGGCGCGGGGGCGTCTGATTTAATAAAAAGAATAAATCAAGAAGGAACGCCAATGGATGTCATCCGATGTGCTAATTTCCCTCTGAACTCAGGTCCGCGTGAGGCAGCCTGCGCTGGCGGCCCAGCCGAGCCCCGAGCCCCACCCTGCGGCGTTCCGGGGACCATGTCCCCGAGTCAGAGGCGCCCCGAGGCCGTGAGCCCCGCTCCGCACTTGGCCCCGACCACCCCAAGCCTCTGAGCCTCTCTGACCCTCAGCCTGCTCACTGGGGCCGCGAAGTGCAGACCCGTCGACGTGGTGGGGCCACCGTGGGCTTCGCAGAGCAGGTGCCGCTAGAGCGCGTGGTCTGGGGCCTGCGCTCGGGGCTCGCGTCCTCCGTGCTGGCCGCCACGGCGCACATCCGTTCTCCCGGCCGTGACCCTGCCACTCCAGTCCCGTGGGGCCCACTACCAAGCACACGTGTGTGGTACAGTCAGCAGCAGAGCCAGGAGAGGAGCGGCCTCCGGCCCGAGGGACACGCCACTGCACAGGCCTCTGCAAGACTGGGAGCCACCCCTCGGGGAGCCACCTGCCCGATTCAGTTTCTCAAACATATTTTTTCAATGTTTATTTATTTATGACAGAGAGACGGAGCATGACCAGGGGAGGGGCAGAGAGAGACGGAGACACAGAATCTGAAGACAGGCTCTGACAGCTCCGAGCCTGACGCAGGGCCCGAACCCACAAACTGTGAGATCATGACCTGAGCCAAAGTCTGACGCTTAATCGACTGAGCTCACAACTGACCTGTGATGGAGGACAGAGCCATCTTTCGGCCTAGAGAAATCAAGGTGGGCTTCTTGGAGGAGAGGGCATCTGGAGAGGATCTTAAAGTTCTGAGTTGCAGTCTGTGAACTGAAGAAGGTTGTCAGGAAGGCTGTGATGCCCGGGCAGGGCCATTTCCCTCACCCCGTCTTCTCCCCTTCCTTGTCTACCCCCCTCCGCATGCGTCTAATTTCCCATGAACCCAAAAGGAGAGAGAGCTGCAATTAATATCTTTATGCAAATGTTTCGTGCCTCAGGGCATACCCTTGCTGTGATTTATGAACAATGATTAAAAATAACTCACTTAATGTAATCTAACATGAACAAATATGAGGAGACGAGATTAAATTAAATTTCTTCCCCCTGGAAAAAGAACTCTGAAGGTCACTGCCCTCTTGGAAACACAAGTGGTTCCCTTCACTAGTGTTCAAGGTCCCAGGCCCCAAGATGGGGTCTAAAGAACCAAGGAGCTGCATTTACTATGTTGTCCCCGAGCACAGTCTCTGCTCCCGGTGTATCTTGAGCCCCGGTGGGGTTCCCTTCCGCCCGTGAGTCGAGGTGTGGAGCTGGGGGACGCCGGCACCTTGGTTCCCCCCCGGGGTGCCCCTGGCCCACACGCCTCCTTGCCAGGAAGGCCCGGGAATAGACCAGCAGGTGCCCAGAACTTTCCTACCGTCCTGACTTTGGTTCAGTTCACCGGTTTCCAGGCGCCCAGACGTGCGCGCGCGCGGCTTCCCAGGGACAGCTTCCCGAGGGGACCGCCCCGCGCCCGGAGGGTGGGGCACCGCAGCAGGGAGAGCCCAGGGGACGGGGTTTTGCGTAGGAAGTCGTTTTTAAACCCGAGACCCGAACTGTGAATCACAGCATGCAGCCGCTCGAACATCTCCTTGCCATCGGGAACCGTGTAAGGTCACAGGGGCATCTCGCTGCGCCCACGCTGGCAGTGGCCACGTGTCCCCGCCTGGATGGGACACGCACAGGTGACCCAGGCAGCACGCCCCCACGTCCCTCCGATGGCCCACGGGGCCACCTGCTTGGCAAGGGGCCAGCGTGCTTGGGAAGGGACGGAGGGGCCCCAGGGCGTCTGTGCCCTCGGTGACCTTCCCGGGACGTCCTGACACTCTGGGTCGGTTTTTTTTTACCTCAATTCTCGATGGCGCGTCCGTGGGCTTTGTTTCCAAGAACATGTGTGAGGCCACTGAGAGTTGGGCAGGTGACACGTAAGGTATGAATGTGCGAAAGCGCCGCAGACCTCAGAGCCCCGAGGGGCTCCCGTCTCTTTACCATGACAGCCATCCACCCGTCTGCCCAGACGAGCAGGCCGCCACCTCCCCCCGCTCTCCCCGACGCCGCTCTGCCCGGTGCGAGGGGCTGGGCCGCCCTGCCGTCCATCCTGCCGTCGCCTGGGCGGCTCCAGGACCAGACCGCCGGTTAGTTTCCCTTGTGCAGACAGCGTGCCGCACGGCTCCACCGAGGTCTAGCCTGCGTGGGAACAGCGTCTCATTGTCCGCGGTCGTTCATCCTCCGCCCAGTCAGCACTCCCGGGGCACCTGCTCCTCTCCAGGCCTCCTTCCGGGGAGACGGAGAGAAGAGAAAACGGGACCGTCCTCAGGTTCACACGGTAACGGGATGTGCCGCTGGAGCACATTCTGATCTTCGCCGTCGGTCCTGTGAACGGACGCCCCGTCTCGTCCATTCTAGGAGGAACCATCGCTCCTGGAGCCCTGGAAATCTGGACGGGCTTCCGCACGCCTGCAGGCCGGAGGGTGGTCTTATCGCGGTGGTCGGTGCCGGGGCCCACGTGGGACCAGGGCTCGGAAAGTCCGGACCCGCGAGTGGCTCAGCCCCTGAAGGAAAGCTACCCGGGTGCTCATGATCATGTGGGAGAATCTTAATCGACCAGGTCCAGAGAATCGGATTGTAAGTGTGAAGCCGTCTTAAGAACGTGGAGGTCGGTCGGTGGAATAATGGCCCCCAAGTGTCCGTGTCTGAATCTCCGGAACCAACGAACACGGAAGGCAGAGAGGAGCTAAGGCTGCAGGAGGAACGGAGGATTCTAACCGTCTACCCTTGGAACAGGGAGTGCTTGGCCGGCTCTGACGGTGGTGGCAGGGGCCGGGAGCCAAGGATGCAGAGGCTGGAAGAGGCCAGGAATCGGGCCGCCAGCGCCTGGACTTCGGCACAGAAGTGATGTAGTTGACAGTCTACGGTGTGTGTACCAGCGCCAGGTGCTGGGAGAGCGTCGCTCACGAGAGGAACAGCTGTGCGTCGCCGGGTGATCCGCGGCAGTCGGAGTGACGTCGTTATCCACGTACCCATTCTTAGGTGTGGAAACTGAGGCTCTGTGGATGGTGGTGCCGGTAAGTCCGGCCATGATCTCACTCCTCAGCTTACTCCCGAGTCCTCGTCTACCCCGGAGCACCCTTCCGGCCTGAGGTTGTGTCCAGGTCTCAGGAGGAAAATGCTGACCTTGGAGCGCAGATCTGGGGACTTGGGGTCTCATGCCCCTAAAGGGCATGGGGTCCACCCTTGCCATCTGGTCCCGGAGGAGGGCACCTGGATCAGCCTGGCATCATGCCCCAGGGCCAGCCTGGGGTCCTGCGCTTCCCGCAGGAGACGCTGTGGCCAGTTACGAGTCCGAGCGGTCAGACAGGCGGTTCTCTGTCCCCCGGACCCACACCAGTGAAGATCCTCACTGCTCGTGGCCGTGGGCTGGCTCTCTGCAGAAGCATTTTCTGGAAGACTCAGGTGCTAAGCGCAGGTTTGCACTTGCAATTCTGCAGCAATGACCCTCTGAAAATAACTCTCACAAAAATGTCACTTAGGGATCTTTATGACCGGCAGGCCAGCTCGTGGCTTTCCGTGAAGAAAGACTTTTCAGGAAACTGTGCAAATAAATCAGATTCCTTTTCTTCCCCAGCCTGGAAGAGCACAGCTTCATAAACTCGACGGGGAGAAGGCGGAGCCCCCCACACACTCTGGACGCACGACGGGCGACTGCGGCCTCTCCCCGGGCCACACTGGTCCTCGCGCTGTAGTCCTCCACCCCGAGGGTCACCAGAAGCACCGTTTACGGGCTTCCGATGTGAGAGCGAGCGAGCGAGCGAGTGAGCGAGAGAGAGAGAGAGACGAGGTCTGCGAACTCACTCTGAGCCCCCGGGAAGTGAGCGGCTCTGACCGTCCTTACAGGACACGAGCTGCCGTGGACACTGGTCAACTTGATCCTCAGGGGCCCTGACGTAGCTTCGGGGAGCCAGGGGCCAGGAAGGTGCCCTCTGCCCAGGGGCCGCTGGTCACCCATCCGCCTCTCCCGAGGAGCCTGTCTGCTCTGTGCCCTCGGCCTCTCCTTGGTCTCAGACCCCGGCAGGTGCCCCGTGGGCTCATCCCCGGGCAGAGACTGCCTGAGTTATCTGCAAAGAAGTGTCTCAGGACAGGATGAAACACCAGGAGACCTTCCGCCAGCCCCTCCAGGGCCGGGCGACTCTGAGCAGGCCGCTGAGCCGCCCAGCCCTCCGGTTCCCCGTCTGTAACACGGCCTCAGATGGCCTATTCAGAAGATCATGTGACAGCTTTTGAAAGTACTGATCTGCCGGGGAGGGCGGGGGGCGGGGGGGGGGGGGGCGGGGTGAGAGTCCGCCCTGGGGGCTTGGTGGAGAGACAGCATCTCGGGGTGAGGGTCCCCTCCCCCCGCACAAGGCCTACAGAGCCCACCTGCTCTTTCAGGGCTCCAGGCAATGCACGAGCCACTCCCTCGGGTACCACGGCCCCGACCTGTGCCCCGGGCAGGCCCACGACTGACCTGCGGGCCACGATGACCTTCGCCTGCCCCCGGTCCTCGCCATCATTCTGTGTGGGCGGCCGCTTGTGACTTGGAGCAGACGCCAGAGCTACCGGGGAGCCGCCTCCCCTGGATCTGGAAGACCCCACGCCCGCACCTGGGGGCCAGAGCAGACGGAGGGGGATGTGTGTCCCGGAGCATCTGTAGTGGGGCTTTGTGGTCCGTGGGGATGGAGGATGGAGTCAGGGCCCAACTTGTTGCAAGAACCTGTTTCCCAAGCACGTGCTCCATCGCCCAGGGGGCCCTTGCCGCCGAAGGTCCCTGCTCTGAACCTGCAGGAATGAAGGCGGGCTGGGGGTCGGGAGGCCTGGGTGCTCCCTGGCCTGAGGCGGGGTGCTGGGCAGAGGCTGCCATGTGTGCACACGTGGGGCCTCCCCAAAAGGCAGAGGAGCTGGTGGTGATGCCAGTGGGGACACCCCGGACGGAGAAACAGTGAGCCCCCTCCCTGTGCGACACTTGGATGGCCTCGTGCCTGGGCCCTCTCCGGCGGCCTCCGGCTGGTCTGGACCTTCCTGGGAGACCGAGTCACAGGCTTCATCTCCCCAGGGGGCGGAGGGCATGTGGGGTCAGCAATCACTAATTTGCTTGGACTGGACCCAGCAACCAAGTCTTCGACAACTTAGCACTTGGTCTGAGCTCGCGGTCAAGAGAAGGGCCAGACTTTGGAGGAGAGGTCTGGAGGGGAAAGACACAGGTGCCCAGGGAAGGCCAGGTGGAGATGTCACCAAACAGCCAGGCACCTGCGGGGGGGCTCTTCCCCTCCAGAAGGACACGCGGCCGGAGGAGAGTGTGGTCTGGTCCCCAAGACACTGGTGTGCTCATTGTCCCCGGGAGAAGCAGTCAGGGTGTGGGGCTGTGGGGTGACAGGACAGCCTCCTTGACCAGCTCCGGTCACATCTCGGGGCTTCCGGGTCTCTCCTTGTACTGCCCAGTCCTGGCAGCCACAGGCGTTGTGGGACGAGATGGAGAACTGCACCCAAGGCCGGTGAGCGCGGGTCAGGTCACGGAGACCCGGCAGAGGAAAGGGGCGCATCACCGATTTGATGGCTGGATGGATGGATGGCTGGCTGGATGGATTGAGTCCCAGTGAGTTAACGTACAGTGTGGTGTTGGTTTCAGGAGCAGAAACCAGCGACCATCACTACAGACAACACCCAGGGCTCATCCCAGCGAGTGCCCTCCTTAATGCCCATCCCCCACCCGCCTCCCCTCCAGCAGCCCTCAGTTCCTTCTCTATTATTGAGTCTCTGGTGCTTTGGGGCACCTGGGGGGGCTCAGTTGGTTAAGTGTCCGACTCCTGCTCAGGTCTTGATCTCAGGGTTTGTGGGTTCAAGCCCCCGTCGGGCTCTGTGCTGACCGCTCAGAGCCTAGAGTCTGCTTCCGATTCTGTGTCTCCCTCTCTCCCTCTGCCCCTCCCCGACTCATGCTCTGTCTCTGTCTCTCAAAAATCAACATTTAAAAATTTACAAAAAAGTAAGTCTCTTGTGGTTTATTTCTCCCTCTTTTTCCTCCCCTTCCCACGTGTTCATCAGTTTTGTTTCTTAAATTCCGCAGATGAGGGAAGTCACGTGGGGTCTGTCTTTCTCTGACCGACTTCTCTCACTTTGCGTTATACCCTCTAGGTCCATCCACGTTGCTGCAAATGGCGAGATTTTGGTTTTTGGCGGCTGAGTAGTATTCCATTGTGTACACACGCCTCGTCTTCTTTAGAAACAATCTGGAAAATGTGTGACGCGCCGTGAGGACTGATCCTGAGTGTGGGGGTCATGAGCCGGGGCTGAAGCAGGTGCCGTTTCTGAAGCCACAGATCTGGCCTCCAGCCCGCACCGCCTCCGACGGGGAGCGGACGAGGTCCAGGCCTGGGAGCCTGCAGGGGGCGAGGACCCCGCCGGTGGGGGGAGAGCGTCTGCCTGGGGAGGCTGGCCGGGGCCGGAGACGGGCTCGAGGACAGGCTGGATTTCATCCGGAGGGAGAAGGAAACACCCAGAAGGGGAAGGGAAGGAAGTGCGGCTGGAGAAGTCGGAGACTGCGGCCGAACAAAGGCACCTCCAGGTCCTGGTGGAGCAAAAGAAGGTGAGGGAGACTTTGGGGAGATTAGGGGAGGCAGCAAGCCCCCGGGACACCCCCGGCTTATCTGCAGGACGCCCAGCCCCCGACCGCGCCCGCCCCCAGGACCCACGCTTCTCCGTTCCTCCTTAGCTCCATGAGCTCTCCGAGCCGCTTCCACTTGTGCGGATGCTCCTTCCGCTCCTGCATTTACTGTTCGAGGACAAGTTAATTCTCAACCCTGGGACCATATGGTCTATGGCAGCAGTTGGGGAGAGGGGACGCGTTTCTCAAGAGCCCCAGCGAGAGAGCCCGGCCCCCAGACGCGGCCCTGCTGCCCCCACCCCCGCTGGCCGCTCCATGCAGAGGACCAGGAGCCAGGAGTACGTAGAGCTGTGACTTCATGATGTGCCATTTATGGAGCATTGAGTTCCAGCCAGTACACGGTAATAAGGAAGACAGGAGTGCCCGGGCTCCTACCGCTGTGCGAGGAGGGCCGGGCGCGGGAGCTGGGGGGCGGGCCTCCCGGTGGCCGGGGTTTGCAGAGCCCCTCGGAAGAGGGTCACGATGGCAGCAGGACTCCCAGAGAGCGCTGGGGACGCCTGGCGAGGATAGAACGTCCACAATCGGTCAGGAAGGGCGCCGCGTCCGCCCGGCGGTGAGGCCCGAGCCCGACGCTGAGCCGGAGCGCCTGCTCCTCGGGCTTTAGCAGACCGATGTTGGATGAGTCAGGACTCACTTGGTGGTGACAACACACACTCGCCTTGAGGTTGCTTAAGGAGAAAGATGTCAACTCACCAGACATTTTCTATAAAAAATAAACCATAAGAGGGCGCCTGGGTGGCTCCGTTGGTTAAGCATCTGACACCTGATTTCGGCTCAGGTCACGATCTCGATCTCACGTTCATGAGTTCGAGCCCCATGTCAGGCTCTGCGCTCACAACGCTTGGGCTCACTCTCTCTTTCTCTGAACAAACTAATAAATAAATATTTAAAAATAGTCTGTAAACTCAGTAGGATGGACACCACTGTGATTTCAAATATCTTAAGGTCTTCAGGGAAGACCTTACATGTGTTACTTAAAATGTTTCTCCTTTCTTTAGTGTCGTATTTCATACAAAAGTCTATGGAATAAAATATTTTTATACCCAACACTTGGTTTTCTCAAAACATGTTTCTGTACTTGGTTTAGATTATTTTCTTTTAAAAATGAAATGCTAGGAGTGCCTGGAGGGCTCAGTCCGTTGAGGGTCCGACTTCAGCTCAGGTCATGATCTTACAGTTTGTGGGTTCGAGCCCCAGGTAGGGCTCTGTGCTGACAGCTTGGAGCCTGGAGCTGCTTCCGATTCTGTGTCTCTCTCTCTCTCTCTGCCCCTCCCCTGCTTGCACTCTGCCTTTCCCTCCCTCTCTCTCAAAAATAAACCTTTAAATTTTTAAGTAAAACAAATAATAAACTAAAATGTTAATAATAGATTTGGAATATCCATTTGCTCTTCCCTAATCCCAACACCCTGTCCCTAGACACACACTATCGGGACGTTGGTGCTGTGACACATATGTTTACCGAGGAACCATTGATTTCATTGTTTTGAATCCTTAAAATATTATTATATTATAATTATAATTTGTACAATCTGTAACATATTGGATGTGTACATTGAAATCCCTATTCCTGGTCAACATTATGTTTTTGAGACTTTAATGTTTGCAAACAAGTTTTTTTTTTTAATATTTATTTATTTTTGAGACAGAGGGAAACAGAGTGTGAGCAGAGGAGGGGCAGAGAGAGAGAGAGGCACAGAATCAGAAGCAGCTCCAGACTCCGAGCTGTCAGCACAGAGCCTGACGTGGGACTCAAACCCACGAACCATGAGATCATGACCTGAGCCGAAGTCAGATGCTTAACCCACCCACTCAGGCGCCCCTGCAAACAAGTTTTGATACTTTGCATCTTCCCTTGCGATGGACACATTTTGTGCCTTAATGACAGTATCTTTCCCTATCCGGAAGTCATAAAGATACTATGTTGAGTTCTGAAAGCTGGGGGGGGGGGGGGGTTTCTCGTTCAGATATTTAACCTAGCTGGAATTTGTGTTTATGTGTGATGTGAGGTAGGATCCACCGTATTTGTGTTCCGTATGGAAAATCTATGGTCTCAACACCATTTGGTGACGGTTTATCGTTTGCTTGTGTCCAGAGCTGGGTCCATTCCACACCAACACCCAGGACCCTGTTTCGGAGCATCCCACTTGGCCCATGTCTAGATTTGCGTGTCTCCACATCAGCATCATCCTGTCTTAATCGCCATGGGTTTACAATCAATGTTGGTAACTGGTGGGTACGTGAAGGTCACCGTACAACCAACAAAGTCCGTAATGTCTCAGATGTGCTGAGGCGTGGCGACGGCAAACACGCACGTCCCTTTGCAGCGATCTAAACAATAATTCAGCAGTGAGGACAAGATAAAGTCTTACAACTGTTCTTGCCGGCTGCACGCCCGTCCGCCCTCCCCTTCTCTCCTCCCTCCCGGGGCTCCGAGACGTCTCCACTTTTCACTTCCCGTCTGTTGGAAGAGTTTCCTCTGCCCGATCTTTAAAAGCAGATCTTCCAGTGACGGTCCCCTCCTGTGTGCCTTCCTCTGGGCGTGTCCTGGGCCCTCCCGGAGGACAGCTTCGCCAAGACAGAATCCGAGAGAGCCTCTCCCCTACACGCCCTCTGGGGGCTTCCGACGGGGCACCTGCTGTCACTGGGTGAAGTGCCACTTACCTCCGGCTGCTCTCAGGACCTCTTCCTTGTCACTGGTTTCCAGAAGCTTCACTGTGATGTGTCCAGGCACAGGCACAGGTGCTCCGGGGACTTTCTGACTTGGGCTTGGCTCGTCTTGCCCAGTCTGCAGACTTACGTCTCTCACCACGTTTGGGGCTATTTCAGCACCTCATTCCCTGACCAGGCTGCCCTGTCCTGGGGCTTCGGCTCATGATGCTGGAGATGCGCTGACTGTCCCTGGCCCCACGGCCTCTGCCCATCTCGTTCCGTCTTTGTCCCCTGTTGTAGAGAACGGGGACCTTCTCTGCTCAATCCCCAGACTCTGTGCCCTCACCTCCACTGCAGAAACCCCAGAAAGTTTATTAAAAGTTTCTGTTTCTGTGCTTTTCAGTTGTGTGGTTTCCTCTTGAGGCTTTTTTTTTTTTCAGAACTTCTCTTTCTCCTCTAAGATTTTCCTTTCTTCCCCCTTTTGTTTCAAAAGAATTTGTAGCGGGTTCTGGACGCGTTTTTGTGACGGCGGCCAGGTAATCCCGGCATCAGGTTCATCCCGGCACTGACACTTGCCGTTACATTTTCTCGCTCACATTGTGGTTTCCGTTGCGCCGCGGACATTTCGTCTGTCATGTCGGGAGACGCTGGGCCCTATTTAAATAGCTTGTTTTAGCAGGCTGTCACTCTGCCCGTGCCAGCGCACAGGCCCTGGCGACGGGTACCAGAGCCGCTCGCTTTCCAGGGTCCTTGTACTATTTTGGGCTCTGTGGCTTATTCGGTGTTGTTGGGGTCCCTGCTGGACCCTCCCAGACCCGCCTGAGGGGGTGAAGGGGTTTCTGCAGGCCAGGCCCCCATGTGCCTCGGGATGGGGGAGCCAGTCTGGGGCGGGGTCCCCCAAACTCCTCACTGTCTGTGGGGTGAACAGGGTCCCCAGGTCCCACCATTTGTTTTGGGGGGTCCCTCTTGCCCCTGCCCCCGCTGTCCCTGTATCTCTGCTCAGAAGGGGCATCTGGGCCTGGTGGGGAAGGACAATGTCCATCCCGGCCACGCACTCCTGGCCAGGCTCCCAACGGCTTCCCGTTGCTGGGGGCTCCGGGTTGTCAGGGGGACTGATGTTCGATCCGGGGGGTGGGGGGCTGCTTCTGCGTCTGGTCTCCTGGGGAACAGGAGGCGCCAGAGTCTCTTCTTCCTAAGGGTGAGGGACCCGGCACACCGGCGGCCGCATCGACCCGTCTCCTGGGCTCCTAACCTCTTTTTCTTCCTCCTGCTGCTTTTCAGAAGCCCCCCTACCCCCACCACGTTGTCTCCTGCCTTGTTCCAGATTTGTGTTGGTTTAGCAGAACAGAGTCTCATCCAGACAGACCAGGTGCAAGCTGTCCGGTGGGGGAGACCTCTCTGTGCGCAGGACTCACGCCCCCCTGCAGCCTGCCGGCCCCCAGCACACCCCCCTGCAGCGTGGCCCCCAGCACGCCCCCCTGCGGCGCAGCCCCCAGCACGCCCCCCTGCAGCGTGGCCCCCAGCACACCCCCCTGCGGCGCAGCCCCCAGCACACCCCCCTGCGGCACGGCCCCCAGCACGCCCCCCTGCGG